>NC_084555.2:11225000-11495000 GCF_033978685.3 Nerophis lumbriciformis | reverse complement strand
GATGGAAACAAACATAAATAAAAGGAAATCATTGGGCATCAGAATTGCTGGGCTAAATCTGGCCTGGAGTTTCTCTTTCTTGTCAAAGTCTGCTAACCGAAAAGCCCCCAAGATAAAGTAACGTGATCACATCGTGATAACACCTTGGAGGGGGGGAAAGCAGAAGTCTTTGTTTGTTTCCATTGCCTTAAATGCAAAGAAAAACATTGGACTGCAATCATGTTTAATTAAGGTCTCATACAAAGACTGACATAAACCTCATGGTTGCAATAAGCGCATAACATTGATAAACCACCATTGTAATACCAAAGCAACAAATGAAACATAATTCATATGTATATTTTGGTAAATATTTATATACAAATGGTTTGAAAAATACCTCTGCTCATTTTGAAAAAAAATATTACATTTTTAATATATTATTTTCTTAAGAATACGTTTTTATTTTGTTTATTTTAATTTTATTGGAACATGTGTAGTCTGTATGAAATGTTAATAACATTTTGAACTGGTATTCTGCAGTTGTATATTTTTATTTATTTCAATATATAATATATGTTGTCTTACTATTTCTCATTATATGTTTGTATATCTTGGGGGGCGGGGGGGTTGTCTTTTTTTTGCACATATGAATTAAGTCTAAATATGGCTATAAAAAAATATCTCCACTAATTAAAAAAAAAATATGTATGACATTTTATTGCATTGGTCTCTGCATTGAATTAGTGTTTTTACATGTTATTTGCACACACACACATATATATATATATGTATATATATATATATATATATATATATATATATATATATATATATATATATATATATATATATATATATATATATATATATATATATATATATATATATATATATATATATATATATATATATATATTCCTCGCGCAGTGAGGAATTTAGCCTTACACCGCCTTACATAAATATAAAAGTAAAAGTAGATATAAGTTGTGCGCCTAATTCAGTTAACATGCAACTCTGCATCTTTTATGTACATTTTTTATTTTAAAACATTCAAAAAAGTAATTTTCTACAGATTTCTGCCATTTCTATGTGTTGTTCTGTAACCAGCTCCTCATAGATATTTCATCGGATCGCTTTCAAACTTTATTTGACAGATTAGACTAATGGAGGATGCTACATTTCAAAGCGTTTAGGGTTCAGGGTTTAGCGAAGCATTGCGACCAAAATTATCCTTTTCCATAGAGCGTCAAAAGGTCACAATTTTATCGTAGAGCAGGGGTCTTGAATTCAAACATGACTAGATAGCTTGTAAAAAAAACAACAAATCTATAGATTGTACGGTAAAATAAAAACAATGGCAGCTCAGTCACCAGAATTTTACCGTACGATTTACAGTGCTAAAATTCAAAGATTAGCATCAATACGAATGGCCCATCGATTCCTAAATAACACTGCACCAGCGCCACTTAAGCACTTTGTCCAGTTTACATCTGCTGGGACAACTAGAAACACACAAGCGTCCACCAGGGGGCATTGTGGCATACCCAGATATAAAACCTCTTTTGCAAAAATCAGCCTTTTTCATATAAAACGATAAAGGAATGGAACGACCTCACAACAAACTTGAAAAGTCTAACAGATTACTCTTCATTCACAATTGAAGTTAAAAAGTGGCTTTGGAGCAATCAAAGCTGCTCACACGGTCACTGAGGTGGGCACTATGTTTGACATGTCAACTTAATGTGTATTATATTTATGCATGAGAACATTTTGTTAAAAACTGTGAGGTGTGTGTGTTAAAATCATGGTAGTTTTTGTTTTTACAATTGATGACAGATGTGAACAAGAGCATGTATTGTCTATGTGTGATGATGTAAATGAGGTGAGGTTGTAATGTAGAAGTATGTGTCAATGAAAGGGCATTTTATGACTTTTCTTAATTTGATTCCCTGCTATAGTATAATTGTATTGCATGTTTTTTGTATCTCTTTAATTTAGGTAGTCAGGGACTGCAAATAGAAATGAGCTATTTAGCTATCAATCAATCAATCAATGTTTATTTATATAGCCCTAAATCACAAGTGTCTCAAAGGGCTGCACAAGCCACAACGACATCCTCGGTACAGAGCCCACATAAGGGCAAGGAAAAACTCACCCCAGTGGGACGTCGATGTGAATGACTATGAGAAACCTTGGAGAGGACCGCATATGTGGGTAACCCCCCCCTCTAGGGAGACCGAATGCAATGGATGTCGAGTGGGTCTAACATAATATTGTGAGAGTACAGTCCATAGTGGATCCAGCATAACAGTAAGAGTCCAGTCCACAGTGGGGTCAGCAGGAAACCATCCCGAGCGGAGACGGGTCAGCAGCGCAGAGATGTTCCCAACCGATATACAGGCGAACGGTCCACCCCGGGTCCCGACCCCGGACAGCCAGCACCCCATCCATGGCCACCGGACCTGTGTGTCTCCCCTTCCACAAGGGGTAGGGGGGAGCAGAGGAGAAAAGAAAAGAAACGGCAGATCAACTGGTCTAAAAAAGGAGGGGGCTATTCAAAGGCTAGAGTATACAAATGAGTTTTGAGATGGGACTTAAATGCTTCTACTGAGGTAGCATCTCTAACTGTTGCCGGGAGGGCATTCCATAATACTGGAGCCCGAATAGAAAACGCTCTATAGCCCGCAGACTTTTTTTGGGCTCTGGGAATCACTAATAAGCCGGAGTTCTTTGAACGCAGATTTCTTGCCGGGACATATGGTACAATACAATCGGCAAGATAGGATGGAGCTAGACCGTGTAGTGTTTTATACGTAAGTAGTAAAACCTTAAAGTCACATCTTAAGTGCACAGGAAGCCAGTACAGGTGAGCCAGTATAGGCGTAATGTGATCAAACTTTCTTGTTCTTGTCAAAAGTCTAGCAGCCGCATTTTGTACCAACTGTAATCTTTTAATGCTAGACATAGGGAGACCCGAAAATAATACGTTACAGTAATCGAGACGAGACGTAACGAACGCATGAATAATGATCTCAGCGTCGCTAGTGGACAAAATGGAACACATTTTTGCGATATTACGGAGATGAAAGAAGGCCGTTTTAGTAACACTCTTAATGTGTGACTCAAAGGAGAGAGTTGTGTCGAAGATAATACCCAGATTCTTTGCCGAGTCGCTTTGTGTAATTGTTTGGTTGTCAAATGTTAAGGTGGTATTATTAAATAGATGTCGGTGTCTAGCAGGACCGATAATCAGCATTTCCGTTTTCTTAGTGTTGAGTTGCAAGAAGTTAGCGGACATCCATTGTTTAATTTCATTAAGACACGCCTCCAGCTGACTACAATCCGGCGTGTTGGTCAGCTGTAGGGGCATGTAGAGTTGGGTGTCATCAGCATAACAATGAAAGCTAACACCGTATTTGCGTATGATGTCGCCTAGCGGCAGCATGTAAATTATAAAGAGTGCAGGGCCAAGAACCGAACCCTGGGGCTATAATCTGATGCAGAACATATCTGTCTTTGAGCTTAATGTTTCTGTGCATTGTCCCTTCAAATAAAGACTAAACTAAACTAAAGCACTGTATATTGAAAACTGTACCACTGATGTTTTTAAGTAAACATTCTGGTAAGTGAGCTACCAGTTTTTACACAGTGGCAATACGATGTATTGAAAAACAATACCACTGTTATTGTTACCCCCAAAGTTCTGGCAACTCAGTGATGTTCCCAGTTCTTACACTGCATTACTGTAAAGGGAAAAATGGTACCACTGATGATTTTACGGTAAATTTCTGGTGACTGAGCAGCCGGCATCTACGGACATTCCATCGATGATTGCGCAGCTTAAAAGAGGTCAGTATGAATAAGTATTACATTTAGTAGCCACCCTTCGGGCGGGGAAAACAAAATGAAACAAGGGGCCAAATTTGGCCCCCGGGCCTCCACTTTGGGCATCCTTGCTGTAGAGTATGTATTATCAATCAATCATTCAATCAATTCCTTTATTGTCATAATAACACTTAAGTCATACATGTCAACGAGATTTTGTTTGAGCTTTGTCCAGCGGCATAGAAACTGCATTGAAGTGCAGGTTGACCATAGTTTACAGTTTAGCATTGTTAGGAAGATGGCGAATAGAGGGACGAGGCGGTGGGAACAGTCGGATGTCTGATGGGTGTTACGTTGATGTTGCAGCAATGCAATGTCCAGAGCACAATTATTGAGGTGGTGAAGAGTAGGGATGATGTTCGAAACCGGTTCTCCCGGTTGTTCGATAAGAAAAGAACCGTTCGATAAGAAAATAATCGATTCCATGGACTGGAGTCCCTTTTTGAGAACCGGTTCCCGTTATCGAGGCCACTATAGTAAAGAAAAAGAGTTGGTTCTTTATTCGAATCCCTGGGAACGAATCCCGTCCCACAAGAAATGCCCTGTGGGACATCACAGGAAATGACGTAGCTCAGTCATTAGCGGGTCAGACTTGATCCTGAAAAAGCAGACACGCTAATTTTTTGGAAGAAGAATTGTTGATTGATGAATGTGGCGTTCTTAGTGTCATAGTGTGTGTAGTTAGTATGTTCCAATAGCAGCAGAAGTGCACTTTTTGGAGAGCTGTAATATTTTCAGTTTTGTGCCCAAGGGACTGATTTTATTTAACACTATATTATTATTTATACACCTATAGTGATCACAGAGACAGGTTGTTTTTGTGTTACTGTATATATTTGTTTTTCTGAAAAATCCCACTTAATATACTTTGGGTAACAACAGTCAGTGTTTCTTTATTTTATTTTTTTAGGGGGGTAACAGTCAATATTTATTCATTTATTTTATTTTATTTTTTTCTTATAAAATAAAAGTGAGCTTTTGTTAAACCAAATACTGTGTTTTCTTCCATATACAACAACCTATCTGGATTCGATAAGAGAATTGATAAGGAATCAGTTCGATAAGAGGATTCGATAATGGGCTCGAACTCGATAATTTCTTATCAAACATCATCCCTAGTGAAGAGTGAGGTAATAAGATGGTCCGGTACAGCAAAGGGGCACGCTGTTCATTTAGCAGTCTCACAGCCTTGGGATACAGACTGCGAGACATTCTGGTGGTCCTGGCGCGAATCGATCTATACCTCCTCCCAGAGGGTAGCAGGTTGAAGAGGCCATGTGCTGGGTGGTATCTGTCCTTCAGGATGTTGTGTACTCGCTTTAGGCAGCGAGTTGTGTACATGGCACTCATCTCTGGGAGCATCGTCCTTGTAATTTTCCCTGCCGCTTTAACCACTCGCTGGAGGGCCTGTTGGTTCGCTTTAGTGCAGCTAGCAAACCACACTAAAAAGCCGTAAGTGAGGACACTGCTGATGGCACAGTTGTAAATGTTTACCATTGATTTCTGCGGAATGTTTGCGCATTTTAGTTTCCTCAAAATAAAAAGACGTTGTTGGGCCTTTCCGACTGTAGAAGCAGTGTTAATGTCCCAGCATAGATCATCTGTTATGTTCACGCCTAAGAATTTGAAATGCTTGACCCTTTCTACGAGATTGTTATTAATTAAAAGTGGAGGGTGTTTGTTATGCCCTTTCTTGCGGAAGTCTACAATTAGTTCTTCGGTTTTCTTAGTGTTAAGAACCAAGTTATTGTTAGCACGCCATGAAGCCAGCTGTTGGACCTCGGCATTATTAATTGAAAATTGAAAAAGTTATGCTATTCAATATAGTTGTTTAAATTTGTAATTTTCCTCATGTTATCCTAGTATTTATCATTATATTTTTGTACTTTGTTCTCTTTATTAATTTGTTTTCACATAAATATTTAGTTTGAATATGTACATATTTTATATCTTAATTTATATTTTAATTTTGAAATGTTTTATGCTGTTGCATATAGTTATTTTTTAACTGTAATATACTATTTATGATTTTATTTTTTTTACCTTATTCTATTTTTTGTATACTGTTTGTATTATTTATTGATCATAATAAGCACGTACAGGTAAATTAACCCATCACTTACGGGGAGAAAATTGGGGAGAAACGCACCAAACAAAGAAAAAGACATCACCTGCAAATATTCACATTCCTTAGCTAGTTCTAATTAAATTTTAAATCACACATGACATACAGCATCAGCACATTTACGACCCATAAATCAGTTTTTTATCCTGCATTAGTAGGAGCGTCCAAAGAAGACTTATTGCCTTTATACAACAACCAGATAAATATGGACAGAATGTTAGAGGAACGTAGAACTGGCTTTAGATTGATCAATAAATGGCGGACAAATAAAGGTAGATGACCCTTTTGGACGCTACGACAAAATGTGTATTTATTGAAATGTACAAAAGACATCAGGTAACAGCAAACATACGAGGAATAGCAACCAATCAGTGACATTTGTCTCTAGTCACCTGCAGGCTCACTGAGATTTTTTAACAAGGTTATTTTCATGTATCCTTTGTTTAACATAAAGCAATTTGAATTTAATGCAGATTTGAGTCACAAACCACAAATAGAGCCTGCAAATTGTTTTAATAACATCCAATACAAGCCAACATTTATGCTTGGTAGAAATAAATACAACAACTACCACCACAATGGATAGTGTCAATCAAAAATGAGCATTATTGTCCTTTTTTGTAAGTTAATTAGTGTGCAAAAAAATGTTAAATTCTGTGAATTTATTGCCACTTTTTGCTGTTATTGGCACTTGCATGGGAACTACAGTCGTGATCAAAAGTTGACATACACTTGTAAAGAACATAATGTCATGGCTGTCTTGAGTTTCCAATACTTTCTACAACTCTTATATTTATTTTTTATAAGAGTGATTGGAGCACATACTTGTAGGTCACAAAAAATATTCATGAAGTTTGGTTCTTTTATGAATTTATTATGGGTCTACTGAAAATGTTACCAAATCTGCTGGGTCAAAAGTATACATACAGCAATGTTAATATTTGGTTATATGTCCCTTGGCAAGTTTCACTGCAATAAGGCGCTTTTGGTAGCCATCCACAAGCTTCTGGCAAGCTTCTGCTTGAATTTTTGACCACTCCTCATGAAACAAAAATTGAGCAGTTTGGCCACAATATCCATCAATATGTTTGGAGGAAAAAAAGTGAGGTCTTTAATCCCAGGAACACCATGTCCACCGTCAAGCATGGTGGTGGTAGTATTATGCTCTGGGCCTGTTTTGCTGCCAATGGAACTGGTGCTTTACAGAGAGTAAATAATAATAATAATAATGGATTAGATTTTATATCGCGCTTTTCTATTATTAGATACTCAAAGTGCTCACAGAGAAGTGGGAACCCATCATTCATTCACACCTGGTGGTGGTAAGCTACATTTGTAGCCACAGCTGCCCTGGGGTAGACTGACGGAAGCGAGGCTGCCAGTTTGCGCCTACGGCCCCTCTGACCACCACCTATCATTCATTCATCATTCATTCACCAGTGTGAGTGGCACCGGGGGCAAGGGTGAAGTGTCCTGCCCAAGGACACAATGGCAGCGATTTGGATGTCAAGAGGCGGGGAGCGAACCTGCAACCCTCAGGTTTCTGGCATGGCCGCTCTACCCACTACGCCATACCGCCCCAAATGGGACAATGGAAAAGAGGGATTACCTCCAAATTCTTCAGGACAACCTAAAATCATCAGCCCGGAGGTTGGGTCTTGGGCACAGTTGGGTGTTCCAACAGGACAATGACCCCAAACACATGTCAAAAGTGGTAAAGGAATGGCTAAATCAGGCTAGAATTAAGGTTTTAGAATGGTCTTCCCAAAGTCCTGACTTAAACGTGTGGACAATGCTGAAGAAACAAGTCCATGTCAGAAAACCAACACATTTAACTGAACTGCACCAATTTTGTCAAGAGGAGTGGTCAAAAATTCAACCAGAAGCTTGTGGATGCCTACCAAAAGCGCCTTATTGCAGTGAAACTTGCCAAGGGACATGTAGCCAAATATTAACATTGCTGTATGTATACTTTTGACCCAGAAGATTTGGTCACATTTTCAGTAGACCCATAATAAATTCATAAAAGAACCAAACTTCATAAATGTTTTTTTGTGACCAACAAGTATGTGCTCCAATCACTCTATCACAAAAAATAAGAGTTGTAGAAATGATTGTAAACTCAAGACAACCATGATTTTATGTTCATTATAGAGATGTCCGATAATATCGGCCGATAAATGCTTTAAAAATGTAATATCGGAAAATATCGGTATCCTTTTTTTAATTATCGGTATCGTTTTGTTTTGTTTTTTTATTAAATCAACATAAAAACACAAGATACACTTTAGTGCACCAACCCAAAAAAACCTTCCTACCCCATGGGTTGTTTCTTTCTGTTATTAATATTCTGGTTCCTACATTATATATCAATATATATCAATACAGTCTGCAAGGGATACAGTCCGTAAGCACACATGATTGTGCGTGCTGCTGGTCCACTAATATTACTAACCTTTAACAGTTAATTTTACCCATTTTCATTAATTACTCGTTTCTATGTAACTGTTTTTATATTGTTTTACATTCTTTTTTATTCAAGAAAATGTTTTTATTTTATTTTATAATTTTAAAAAAAAAGGACCTTATCTTCACCATACCTGGTTGTCCAAATTAGGCATTATAATGTGTTAATTCCACGACTGTATATATCGGTGTCGGTTGATATCGGTATCGGTAATTAAAGAGTTGGACAATATCGGAATATCGGCAAAAAGTCATTATCGGACATCCCTAGTTCTCTACAAGTGTATGTAAAGTTTTAGATGGCGACTGTAAGTGGTGCTGTGACGGACAAGATCCAGCAGATAGAGCTGGAAAAGGCCAACAATGTTTAGTTATGGTTGTACAGTAAATACACATCTTTTACTGGACGCCATTATCAGGCGTACCTTTGTCCTTTTGCAAGTTTTGCCTCAACACGACATGAAGAAAACGCACAAAGTTTGCATATAATAACTAAATGACTATTTTGCAGCAGAGTTATTATAGTCACATGACGAAATACCACATTGCCGTTTGGTATAACTTGAAAAAGTACACAATCTACTTTTCCTGCTACTTTACACGATACATTCACTGGCGTCTCCTTCAAGACGTCAGATGGAGGTGTAATGCTTCCCAAAGCTGTTCAGTCTGATTTTCTCCGGCAGGATAATGTTCACCGAATGCTCCGTCTCCTCCTGACAGGCGCCGCCCGCCTCCCTCAGCAGGTGCTCGCGCTGCCGCCGTACCAGCTTGCTGTACTTGGCGTTCGCCATCCACGCCTCGCAGCGGCCGAACAGCACGATGCCCGTGGTGAGCAGGACGACCAGGCAGGTGAGCAGGGCCAGCATGCCGAAGCAGACCAGCTGGCCGTGCGTGGACAGGGCCCCCGCCGAATGGTGGACCGTCTCTTTCAGAGTGATCTTGAGCAGGTCCCTCTCAGGCGGTTGGAGCAGCTTGTGGAAGGCGTGCGCAGGGAGTGAGTAATGCTGCGGGGTTAGGGCAAACACCCTGTGGTCCACGGGCTTAGCGCCGGCCGGCTTGGGCTTGGGTTTGGGTCTGTGCTGCAGGGAGCACAGCGGACCTGAAAACCATCTGGGACAAACGCACCGGAAGGTTCCGTCGGGTCGGTCGACGCACGTGGCCCCGTTGGCGCAGGGCATGCCGCCGCACGGTGAGGGGCCCGCCGTGTCGTTACAAGTTAAACCGGCGAAGCCTGGCGGGCAGGAACAGGTGAAAGCCCCGCCGCTGTTTGTGCAGTTGGCGCCGTTCAGACACGGGTTGGGTCGGCAGCTGTCAGCAAGTTCCTCGCAGAAGTCGCCGGAAAATCCCGGGGGACATAAACAGGAAGTGCGGACATCCGAGGTGTCGTCCGTGTCCTTGCACGTGCCGCCGTTCTGACAAGGAGAGCTGAAGAACAGAACAGCGTAGAGAAAATAGTGCTTGCTAGTAAACAGCCTTCATCTCACTGCAGTGTCTTTCAAGCTCAACCTAAAGGCCTACTGAAACCCACTACTACCGACCACGCGGTCTGATAGTTTATACATCAATGATGAAATCTTAACATTGCAACACATGCCAATACGGCCGGGTTAGTTTACTGAAGTGCAATTTTAAATTTCGCGCAACATATCCTGCTGAAAACGTCTCGGTATGATGACGTCAGCACGTGACGTCACGGATTGTAGAGGACATTTTGGGACAGCATGGTGGCCTGCTATTAAGTCGTCTGTTTTCATCGCAATATTCCACAGTATTCTGGACATCTGTGTTGGTGAATCTTTTGCAATTTGTTCAATGAACAATGGAGACAGCAAAGAAGAAAGCTGTAGGTGGGAAGCGGTGTATTGCGGCCGACTTCAGCAACACAAACACGGCCGGTGTTTTATTGTTTACATTCCCGAAAGATGACAGTCAAGCTTTACCATTGGCCTGTGGAAAACTGGGACAACAGAGACTCTTACCAGGAGGACTTTGAGTTGGATACGCAGACACGGTACCGTGAGTACGCTTCCAAACATTTGATCGCTTGCCCGTACGTGTGTGCCGCTATGTGCATGTCACGTACGTAACTTTGGGGACTTTGGGGAAATATATGTGCTGCATGAACTTTGGGGAGGTGAACGATACTTTGGGCTGTGGGATTGAGTGTGTGGTGCAGGTGTTTGAGTTGTATTGGCGGGTTATATGGATGGGAGGGGAGAGGTGTTTGTTATGCGGGATTAATTTGTGGCATATTAAATATAAGCCTGGTTGTGTTGTGGCTAATAGAGTATATATATGTCTTGTGTTTATTTACTGTTTTAGTCATTCCCAGCTGAATATCAGGTCCCACCCGCCTCTCACAGCATCTTCCCTATCTGAATCACTGCCACTGCCCTCTAGTCCTTCACTCTCACTTTCCTCATCCACGAATCTTTCATCCTCGCTCAAATTAATGGGGAAATCGTCGCTTTCTCGGTCCGAATCACTCTCGCTGCTGGTGGCCATGATGGTAAACAATGTGCGGATGTGAGGAGCTCCACAACCTGTGATGTCACGCTACTCGTCTGCTACTTCCGGTACAGGCAAGGCTTTTTTATCAGCGACCAAAAGTTGCGAACTTTATCGTCGATGTTCTCTACTAAATCCTTTCAGCAAAAATATGGCAATATCGCGAAATGATCAAGTATGACACATAGAATGGACCTGCTATCCCCGTTTAAATAAGAAAATCGCATTTCAGTAGGCCTTTAATGATTAGTGAGGCCCCCCAGGGTAGTGTCCTGGGGCCCCTTCTCTTTCTTCTTTGTTGGTTTCATTTAAGACAGGGGTGTCAAACTCATTTAAGATCGGGCGCCACATGGAGAGAAATCTACTCCCAAGTGGGCCGGGCTGGTAAAATCACGGCACGATAACTTAAAAATATAGACAACTTCAGATTGTTTTCTTTTAAAAAAAAAATAGAACAAGCACATTCTGAAAATGTACAATGTATCATTTTGTTTTTGTTTTTTTTACACTTACATGTTGCGGCTAATAGTATCCTACAATGTAAAAAAAAAATTCTGTAAAAAAACAGTCATCTACTGGCAGCTACAGCTGCCAAACGAAAACCATAAAATTAAAGTAAAACATTGTAAACCAAATAATTATCAAAAACATTATGTTAACAGAAATTTTCATGAAACGTTTTGCAGAAAAATATCGTAATTTAACAGATTTTTACTAAATTATTAAGATCAACCATCTTTAATAAAGTGACGATGCAAACAGTTCTGCAAAAAAATACCATTGTTAGTTTGGACATAGACTTTTATATAACAAGCTACATATGTAATGAAAGATAATTACTGTAATCTTACATGAATTTGAAAGTAATTTACGAAAACAGAAAATGCCATGTATAATTAATTTGGTATTTTTCTGTAAAAAAAAAAAAAGAAATGTACATAGTTTGTCATTACTAGCATATTACTTAAAATAACAGGCGTATTGTTTATTTACAGATAATGTCTTCAATTCTACAGTTTTATAAACTATTTAAAAAAAATAGAAAAATTACAGTAGAAATTTAGAGTAAATTAACCATGAAAATAGGATTTTTTTTTTTTTTTACAGTGTATCTTTATTTGTCGTTATTTATATTTTCTGAATAAATTATGTGATAATGTTCATCAGTCAACTCATTGGTGTTAATTTTCAATCTATCAGGATACATTTTTTTTAATCAAAATCAAACTACAGTATGTTATTTATGTAGTTTGATCATTTTCCTCGACTGGTGTACTAACATCATGTGGTTTATTTTGTACATATGTAGCATCGTCTACAAGGATACAAATAATTGCTATTGTGACATCTGGTGGACATATTTATAACGGCAGTTTCTTTCATTCATTTGACACCCCTGATTTAAGACTTGACACCATTCAATATCTGAATTGCAATACTCGATTCGAGTATCTCACTCAAAGGTATTTATTTGTGAGGTTCCTCAGGGAACCACCCTTGCACCCTTTTTATTTAAATTTTTTTAATTTTTGCCATGTGGATGAACGTACAGTATGGATGCATGGACAAAAGCATTGATGGATGAATGAATGGATAGATGCATACAGTAGATGGATGGATGCCTCAATAGATGGATGGATGGATGGATAGATGCACATATGGATGCAGACGGACATGTGCTGCCTTCCATTCACTTCGGAAGTTGGAAGTCGGACCTCAGAATGACGTCACAGTTACGAGGTCGGAAATCAAGATGGCCACATTCACAAAAGCGATTTTTACGTTTGCCTTGTGTGATCATACACAACTGATGGGAAAATATACACTCTTTCTACAACCTTTTAAACATGGTGTATGAAGAGTAAACACAGCAAAATAACCACATGAAATAAGTGTTGTTCACACTACAGTGTCGCAACCATATAAAAACGTACAACAATACATTGTACGTTTTTATATGGTTTTGACACTGTAGTGCGCTGTAGACTTAGACTAAGACTTAGACTTAGACTTAGACTTAGACAAACTTTATTGATCCACATTGCTGATTTACTGCGACAAAAACTAATTAGGAGTGGTAATAACGGATCATTGTTTACATCCAGAGCAGCCATCTTTGAAACGGTGGGGATGCTCCGACTTTCCGAGTCGGAAATCGAACATCGAGGGGTGTTCCAGCAAAAATTCCGACAAAGAACTCGAAAATGTTGACTTCCCATTACAAATGTAGCGCACCAATATACTGTAGACAGATAGACAAACAGACAGATAGATAGCTAGATAGATGCGAGGGCAATTATTTAGGAAGTTCCACAGGGAAGTGTCCCGTGCCCCCTTATTTTTAATTTAGAGCAAGATTATTTTTTTAGCAGACAGATGCATGAGAAAGGTTGATGTTACTGTACCACCGACCAAGGACCATATTGGTTTTGTACATCAGACATAACATGGCCGAGGGCAAAGGTCCTTGTCACCTCTCTGCCAATCTATCCTCTTTAACGGAAGCTTAATTTGATTATGTAAAAGCAAAGTGATTATATGTGAGGTTCCCCGGTGTTGTGTCCAGTGCCCCTTTTATTGTATCACCACGTGTTATTGCTATGCGCATACACAATAGATCATTCTCTGCTGGCCTAACATAACCAGAAATCATGATCATAATTAAAGATAAAAGTATTTTTTTATTTACTTTCCCTAAATATCTCAAAGTATTCATATTCTCTTCATGTCATATTATGCTCCTTCCAGTGCTGTTGTTTTTAGTTTTAGTTTGTATCCAATCAGAATTCAGCCAGCTTATGTTGCCATGCTGTACCAAATCTGCCAGGGGCCTTCAGAATCAACAATGCAGGCGTCAGTGCGCTGTAAGTGAACGGGGACATACAGTTGATAGACAATTGCGATAGCCAATCAGATCACGAGTTGGCCTATGGTTGAACGTGACATCTGTGCGTCCTGTGATTGGATACTCACTAGGACCGTTAGCGGATTAATTTCAGAACACCGAGTTGACAGACAGTTGCGATAGCCAATCAGATCACAAGTTGTTGAGAGTAGCATCTCCAAGTAGCCTGATGTTAACGAGACTGTGATTGGATACTCACTTGTCATTCCAAAGTGAGTATTTACCATGAATTGATTAACGTGGACCCCGACTTAAACAAGTTGAAAAACTTATTCGGGTGTTACCATTTAGTCGTCAACTGTACGGAATATGTACAATCTACTAATAAAAGTTTCAATCAAAATCAATCAAAAAGTATCCATTCACAAGTTTCAATTTAGCAGGAAGCGGAAAGTGTTGCGCCGTATCCGCCCATAGCAGGGAAGGAGAACAAAACGTTGATTAGGTGGCAGATATATATTTGCAAGGCCATTTTCAAGAAGGATATTTAAAGAGAAACTACATCTTGTGAGACGATGTCGGCCAACCCCGGAAGCTAGCTCAGCAGTTCTGGCGATGAAATGTCCGTCATTTCCACTCGAATAAGCCGACGACGAGGTGTACCACTGGCTTGTACGGCGTCGAATAGGTCCTACTAATGGTGAGTTCAAATATTTCATTTTTTCACTTTTAATATGTTTTTTGCCATTTTAATTTTGACAGTACCACATAAGATATGTTTTAATTGCTGATTTGTTTTAATTGATTTAAAAATGCGCCAGAAAATAACCTGTTGTGTACACTGTTGAGGTGTTTCAATGACCAGTAGTGCATACTTGCCAACCTTGAGACCTCCGATTTCGGGAGGTGGGTGTGTGGGAGGAGGGGGGCGTGGTTGGGGGCGTGGCTAAGAGGGGAGGAGTATATTTACAGCTAGAATTCACCAAGTCAAGTATTTCATATATATATATATATATATATATATATATATATATATATATATATATATATATATATATATATATATATATACAAAAGTGCTTTCATCAAATGCACTAGATGGCAGTATTGTCCTGTTTAAGAGTGTCACAACATTGCTGTTTACGGCAGACGAACTGCTTTACGGTAGACCAAAACGTGACTGCTGTTGTTGTGTGTTGTTGCAGCGCTGGGAGGACGATAATGAAACTGCCTAACAATAAACCCACATAAGGAACCAAGAACTCGCCCTCGATCATTCTACAGTTATAGCGTCATTGGGCAGGCACACCGTTTATATTGTGGGCGGACCTGAGTCCGCCTGAATTTCGGGAGATTTTCGGGAGATAATTTGAGGCGCTGAATTTCGGGAGTCTCCCGGAAAATCCGGGAGGGTTGGCAACAGTGTTGGGACTAACGCGTTACAAAGTAACGCGTTACTGTAACGCCGTTAGTTTCGGCGGTAACTAGTAATCTAACGCGTTATTTTTTTATATTCAATAACTCAGTTACCGTTAATACATGATGCGCTACTGCGTTATTTTACGTTATTTTTTTATGTAGTATCGGCTAGAAACTGAGGATCTGAGTGTGTTTTATTCCAGCGAAGCAGAGACGTGCTTCTGATTCTTCCTTTGCGCTCTCTGTGTGTGCGTGTGACTGTGTGTCTGAGTGTGGGAAGGGGAGGGGAGGGGAGGGGGGTGCGCAATACAACCGTAGGCCAACAAAAAAGTAACCACAGAACACTATACGCCTATACGGTATAGTGTTCTGTGGTTACTTTTTGGTTGGCCAAGCGGACGTGACGACAGGCTGTCCCCACTCAGATCCGCACGGACCGGGAGGGGGCGTGCCTTAAGTCCGGCTGGAAATCGGCAGAAATTTGGAGAATGGTTGTCCCAGGGAGAGGCAGTGAAATTCGGGAGGATTGGCAAGTATGAGATATTCTCACTTCTTTTCTTTTGTCGAGCACAAAGAAAAGAACATTTTAGTTAAATGTAAGTTGTGTCTTGGATCAAAGATCCCGTCTACTGCCCAAAACAACAATTCAAATCTGCCTGGTTAGGCTCTGTGTATGTCACGTGTGCCTTCCTTAGGTGAAGCCAGCTTTACAGCTATGTTGTTGATTGATTGATTGATTGATTGATTGAAACTTTTATTAGTAGATTGCACAGTACAGTACATATTCCGTACAATTGACCACTAAATGGTAACACCCAAATAAGTTTTTTAACTTGTTTAAGTCGGGGTCCAGATACAGATATATACTATCAAATATATACTAACATCATAATACAGTCATCACACAAGATAATCATCAGGGTATATACATTGAATTATTAACATTATTTACAATCCGGGGTGTGGGATATGGAAGGGGGGGGGTTAGGTTTGGTTGGTATCAACACTTCAGTCATCAATTGCATCATCAGAGAAATGGACATTGGAACAGTGTAGGACTGACTTGGTAGGATATGTACAGCAAGTAGTGGACACAAAGAGAGAGATCAGAAAGTATAAGAAAAAGTGCCTACATTTGATTATTTACATTCCGAAGAGGTATTATGTGGAAGGGAGGGTGTTAGTTTAGGGTTGTAGTTGCCTGGAGGTGTTCTTTTAGTGCGGTTTTGAAGGAGGATAGAGATGCCCTTTCTTTTACACCTGTTGGGAGTGCATTCCATATTGAAGTGGCATAGAAAGAGAATGAGTTAAGACCTTAAATAGTTCGGAATCTGGGTTTAACGTGGTTAGTGTTAGTGTTAGTGTTAGTGTTATTATGCTGTTTGTTACTTATGTACGTTATGTTGCAGCTATTTAAAATAGTTTTGTCAATTTGTTCTGGCCTGAAATAAATTGGCCCTTTGAAACATATAACGCATTACTTTTTGGTGTAAGTAACTGAGTTAGTAACTGAGTTACTTTTGAAATAAAGTAACTAGTAACTGTAACTAGTTACTGTTTTTCAGTAACTAACCCAACACTGGTTGGCAAGTATGCAGTAGTGCGTAAATGTGTTCCTGTATAGTATTTCTCCAGCAATGGTCATGTGGTGACATCAATTATGGTATTTTGAGAGGTACTTTTTGAAGTCGTCACTAAAGGCCTAGGTGGGAAACGCACGGCCTTCCACTTCAATAGATACATTGCGCAGTTATTACGGTCCCTTTTAAGTTAAAGTTAAAGTACCAATGATTGTCACACACACACTAGGTGTGGGGAAATTATCCTCTGCATTTGACCCATCACCCTTGATCACCCCCTGGGAGGTGAGGGGAGCAGTGGGCAGCAGCAGTGGGAATAATTTTTGGTGATTTAACCCCCAATTCCAACCCTTGATGCTGAGTGCCAAGCAGGTAGGCAATGGGTCCCATTTTTATAGTCTTTGGTATGACTCGGCCGGGGTTTGAACTCACAACCTACCGATCTCAGGGCGGACACTCTAACCACTTTGTCTTGCTGGACAAGAACCCAGTTGATTTTTGAGAATCTAACTCAGTAACCAAAGCCCAAAAGTCGTCGTTGCCTCGCTACTTGTCTCATATGTGAACCAATCTTCCTCCCGTTGACAGTGACGAAGTATTAAGGCAGGGGTCGGGAACCTTTTTGGCTGAGAGAGCCATGAAAGGCAAACATTTTAAAACGTATTTCCGTCAGAGCCATATAATATTTTTTAACACTGAATACAACTAAATGCGTGCATTTTTATTTAAGACCAACATTTTTAGAGTATAACAAGTCTCTTATTCTTTTTAATAACATTGTTATTCTGAAGCTAACCAATAAAAAAAAAAATACTTCTTACCATTAATGCGACTTCTTGATTAGGTGCGGTAGAAAATGGATGGATGGATTAAAATGCATGAGAATGTTTTATATTTTGAACGTTATTTTTAACACCGTGATTACCAGCGGAATAATTCACTACTTATCGTGTTAAGCAATGTCAGCTAAGATTTATCTGAGAGCCAGATGCAGTCATCAAAAGAGCCACATCTGGCTCTAGAGCCATAGGTTCCCTACCCCTGTATTAAGGCAAGAGCCCTATTGATTTATTACTGTATTTTTCCTGTTCTGTCTGATACACTTCTACAACGTCAGGTAATTAAACCCCTTGACCATGGCTAATTTGTGGTGTCCCTGTGGGAAGTGTCTTGGGTCCTTTTAAAAATGAATTTAAACATATGCCATGATGCACTCTCTTCTGATATTATTCATGGGCTGCAAATGTATCTTTGCATAAAACCCACAGGGAATGTATTCACTGCTGAGTGAAAATGTGCCCAGAGACAAGATACATTGTCTGGGGATAAAAGCATATGAAATTACATTTGGAGGAATGACGGCCCCTGCCACACTTTTCTTTTAGACGTTGAATATTGCAGCTGAATAGATGAGTCGTTTGCCCATCAGCGCATGTACGTCACCGCACATAACTCTAATACTAAAACACCATTGACAGTTTAGTACGCCGTGTGCATTGAGCGTGGAATAAGCTGGTTTCAATCATGAATATGGAATACAAGCAAAGGTCATATCATCTCAACAAGATTCAAATCGAAACGCTCACTGTCTCTGACACTGAAGTGAAGGATATTGGATTTTTTCGTTTCTGTCTGTCTTGCAGGTCAACAGAGAAGACGATGTTGAAGAGTGTGCAGCCATGTCAACTAGCTGTACGTCCTTCCAGAGGTTCACAGACTGTGCGTACCAGTTTCATCAAAATATCGGCTGAAATTTTGGGTAAAACTCTATAACGTTTTCAAACTTTTTACACCAAATACCACCTCTTAAATATTTTACCCTCATTTTTTTTTACCTGCAGATACTATCGATTTGGATAATTTTTGTGGCCCTAAAAAACTACACCTACTGCTTAACATACAAAACCCAAAACCAGTGAAGTTGGCATGTTATGTAATTCGTAAATAAAAACAGAATACAATCATTTGCAAATCCTTTTCAACCTATATTCAGTTGAATAGACTGCAAAGACAAGATACTTGGCTTCATAGTAAAAGAGTGCGGGTACTAGACTGGCCTGCCTATAGTCCAGACCTGGCTCCCATTGCAAATGTGTGGCGCAATATGAAGCCTAAAATACCACAACAGAGACCCCGGACGTTTACTGAGTGTTGTTAAAAGGAATGGCCATGTAACACAGTGGTAAAAATGCCCCTGTGCCAACTTGTTTGCAATGTGTTGCTGCCATTAAATTGTAAGTTAATGATTATTTGCAAAACAAGTTTCTCAGTTACATTAAATATCTTGTCTTTGCAGTCTATTCAATTGAATACAAGTTTAAAAGGATTTGCAAATCATTGTATTCTGTTTTTATTAACAGATTACACAACGTGCCAACTTCACTGGTTTTGGGTTTTGTATAAGCTATGTAATAAAAATACAATTAATAATAAATACAACAAATTAATCACAAATCTCTATTTAAAGGGGAACATTACCACCAGACCTATGTAAGCGTCAATATATACCTTGATGTTGCAGAAAAAAGACCATATATTTTTTTAACCGATTTCCGAACTCTAAATGGGTGAATTTTGGCGAATTAAACGCCTTTCTAATATTCGCTCTCAGAGCGATGACGTCACAACGTGACGTCACATCGGGAAGCAATCTGCCATTTTCTCAAACACCGAGTCAAATCAGCTCTGTTTTTTTCCGTTTTTTCGACTGTTTTCCGTACCATGGAGACATCATGCCTCGTCGGTGTGTTGTCGGAGGGTGTAACAACACGAACAGGGACGGATTCAAGTTGCACCAGTGGCCCAAAGATGCGAAAGTGGCAAGAAATTGGACGTTTGTTCCGCACACTTTACCGACGAAAGCTATGCTACGACAGAGATGGCAAGAATGTGTGGATATCCTGCGACACTCAAAGCAGATGCATTTCCAACGATAAAGTCAAAGAAATCTGCCACCAGACCCCCATTGAATCTGCCGGAGTGTGTGAGCAATTCAGGGACAAAGGACCTCGGTAGCACGGCAAGCAATGGCGGCAGTTTGTTCCCGCAGACGAGCGAGCTAAACCCCCTGGATGTCTTGGCTCACACCGTCCCTTATGCCACCGAAGATGATCAAGAGAAGAATATCAACCCTAGCTTCCCTGGCCTGCTGACATCAACTCCAAAACTGGACAGATCAGCTTTCAGGAAAAGATAGCGGATGAGGGTATGTCTACAGAATATATTAATTGATGAAAATTGGGCTGTCTGCACTCTCAAAGTGCATGTTGTTGCCAAATGTATTTCATATGCTGTAAACCTAGTTCATAGTTGTTAGTTTCCTTTAATGCCAAACAAACACATACCAATCGTTGGTTAGAAGGCGATCGCCGAATTCGTCCTCGCTTTCTCCCGTGTCGCTGGCTGTCGTGTCGTTTTCGTCGGTTTCGCTTGCATACGGTTCAAACCGATATGGCTCAATAGCTTCAGTTTCTTCTTCAATTTCGTTTTCGCTACCTGCCTCCACACTACAACCATCCGTTTCAATACATGCGTAATCTGTTGAATCGCTTAAGCCGCTGAAATCCGAGTCTGAATCCGAGCTAATGTCGCTATAGCTTGCTGTTCTATGTGCCATGTTTGTTTGTGTTGGCATCACTATGTGACGTCACAGGAAAATGGACGGGTGTTTATAACGATGGTTAAAATCAGGCACTTTGAAGCTTTTTTTTAGGGATATTGCGTGATGGGTAAAATTTTGAAAAAAACTTCAAAAAATAAAATAAGCCACTGGGAACTGATTTTTAATGGTTTTAACCCTTCTGCAATTGTGATAATGTTCCCCTTAAAAGAAGGGTTATTACAGCAACTGAATCTATAAAGAACTAAAGCACTCCCAATAGTAAACAGTCCTGAATACAGAGGGCGATCCAGATCACCTTATTCCTTATCCCATTTCAGACATTTTCTGAATGGTAGATAAAAAAAATCCGCACGTAACTTTTTGAGCTGTCTATAGCGGAACCCTCTTTTCTGTCTCCACTATCGTTGTCTCTGCGGGGGGCCGCCAGCATAAACACACACAGAAGCGTAACATAGTAGAAGTGATCTGGATCGGGTCCGAAATCAAATCAGGTGTTTTCTTTATCGCATTTCAGAAATTTCCTGAAAGTTTCATGAAAATCCCCTCAAAAACTTTACATTTATTTTGCTAACTAACTGACTGACAGACAAACCCACATCACGACTACGTAACCCCCTGGCAGAGGTGCATGGCTTTTACTCACAGATGTGTGAGGTGAGTTCTAAGGAAAATGTTTAAATAATTCAATTTCAGCAAATCTTTGGCAGAAGTAATGACAAAGAGGAAAATTGGCGATAACTGATTTTATTTATTGATGTACAGTATTTGTTTGAATTGATGATGAAAAAAAAAGTCTAGTGGTTATTGACATGACTGATGTGTAATGTCTCTTCATTTGTTTGGTCTTTCCTCATTTCCGTATTCTTGGTAAACGCAAAGACTATGTATGTGTCTTCGCATTTCCTGTCGTTTTGTGTTTCTTTATTTCCGATTATCGTCACTTGTTTTCCTTGCCTCTGACACCCCCATCTTTCAGAAACTTTTCAATCTGTCCTTCGTCTGCTCTGTTCTCTGCTGTTCCTGTGTACTTCTTCTGTTGGTGATTAGTTTGAGCGCTGCTGCCACCTGGCTGGAGACATGTGTATTGTTCGAGCATGAATAACGATACTAATGCAGTGGAACTTCCATTTACGTTATGTTTAGGTTAATTGGTTCTTGAACAGTGTTCGTAAATAGAAAAGTTTGGATATTGAAGCAAATTTCTCCATGAGAAACAATGTAAACGTGAATAATGGGTTACAGGCTGGATAGAAGTCCATATTTTAGTAAAGGTTTGTACACTTCGGACACACTAAAGTATTATTAATTATTATTTTATTATTCATATTAAGTGTTATAAAGTACTGTATTTTAAATTAAAATAACAAGGGGGTGGTGGAGTAACTTTCTGTTACAAAGCAAAAATCAACAAATAGCTGAACTGTCCCCCTTTGTGGCCACCCTGCCGACACACACACAAACACACACTGTCACTACTAGCCCTGTGGTGCACTCAGTTCGAAATCCCAAAACTCCTTCACTTTAACAGCCAGGTGGCAACAATGATTAGGAATAAAAAAAAAAAAATACACTTTATCTCAGTGGTCCCCAAACTACGGATACGGCTCGCCAGCATCCAAAATCTGGCCCGCGGGAAGTCCCAAGTTAAAAAAAAAATACAAATAAAAAAATTTATATATTTATTATTTTTTTAAATCTGTGAGCAACTTTCTGTTTAATAACAAAGCAAAAATCAACAACTGGCTTAACTGTCCCCCTTTTTCAGCCACCCTGCCGACACACACACACACAAACACACACTGTCACTTCTAGCCCTGTGGTGCACACAGTTTGAAATCCCAAAACTCCTTCACTTTAAATGCCAGGTTGCAACAATGATTAGGAATAAAAAATAAAAAAATTACACTTTATCTCAGTGGTCCCCAAACTACAGATACGGCCCGCCAGCGTCCAACATCCGGCCTGCGGGAAGTCCCAAGTTTAAAAAAAAAATGTTTTTTTAAAATTATTATTATTTTAAATCTGTCCTTTCTAATACATTTTTGTATTGTCTAAAAATGCATTTTCCCGTCGATAACGTGACATCATCGCGCTCGCACTGCAGTGTCGGCAAGTGTGCGCTCTTTCAGTCAATTAGTAGTAAAAGTTTGTACACTTTGAACACAATATGTGTTATAAAGTACTGTATTTTAAATTAACATAACACGGGGGTGGTGGAGCAACTTTCTGTTTAATAACAAAGCAAAAATCTACAACTAGCTGAACTGTCCCCCTTTGTGGCCACCCTGCCGACACACACACACACAAACACACACTGTCACTACTAGCCCTGTGGTGCACTCACAGTTCGAAATCCCAAAACTCCTTCATTTTAACAGCCAGGTGGCAACAATGATTAGGAATAAAAAAAATTAAAAAAAAAACACTTTATCTCAGTGGTCCCCAAACTACGGAAATGGCCCGCCAGCGTCCAAAATCCGGCCCGCGGGAAATCCCAAGTTAAAATTCTTTTTTTTCTTTTTTTTTTTTTATTATTATAATTTTTTGAATCTGTCCTTTCTAATCCATTTTCTACCGCTTGTTACTCTCAGTGTCTCCTAGCCACTCAGGCAAATTATATTGTCTAAAAATGCATTTTCCCATCAATAACGTGACATCATCGTGCTCTTTCAGTCAAATAGTAGTAAAAGTTTGTACACCTCGAACACAATATGTGTTATAAAGGACTGTTTTTTAAATTAACATAACACGGGGGGGGTGGAGCAATTTTCTGTTTAATAACAAAGCAAAAATCAACAACTGGCTGAACTGTCCCCCTTTTTAGCCACCCTGCCGACACACACACACACACTGTCACTACTAGCCCTGTGGTGCACTCACAGTTCGAATTCCCAAAACTCCTTCACTTTAAATGCCAGGTTGCAACAATGATTAGGAATTTAAATAAATAAAAAAAAACACTTTATCTCAGGGGTCCCCAAACTACGGCCCGGCCCCCGGCCAAATTATTTTAACCCAATGCGGCCCCCGAGTCAAAAAGTTTGGGGACCCCTGATTTATTTTATCAGTTAATCTATGTGTGAAGTGTCGACAACACTATGGCTACTTCCTGAATGTTTCAAACGTTGTTTCTTGGACTCATATTAAGCTAGCAAAACTAGAAAACTGTTTTGAAAAGGCTGAAAAAAACACTTTTGAAAAAGCACAAAACATAGCCCAGTAGCTGCTGTGTTTACTGAATGAGCACAAGATGACTGGTAGACACACAACAGGTGGATATGTTCATACAGCAAAGCATATTTTTACGCGGTCTGTGGTTTCATAAATAGAAACGTTCACACAACAAGGGGTTTGTAAATACAAGTTCCACGGTACAATGCCCCAAAAGAGCATGGTGGGTGTTCCACTTATTATATATTTTCTTGCTTCTAATGAATAAAATAAGGGAAAAAAAAGTGTGTACCCTTTAGAGTGACAGAGGTTCTTCTTCAGGTGACATGTTGGACCAATGTATCCATAGGGACAGATGCACAGGTAACCCCCCTCTCCAGTCTCTATGCATGTGGCATTCCCAGAACAAGGCCTGGATGAGCACAGGCGAGTATCTGCGTTGACACACACACACACACACACACACAAACACACACACACACACACACACACACACACACACACACACGCACACACACATTCACACAAGCATTCTGTTTTTAGATCTTACGTCCCACATGCTTGGCAATATGGCTCGTTTTTTTTCCCCCTCGCCTCCTCCATTTCCACGGTGCGGCAGCAAAAGTGAGAACGGCGTCACACGAGCAACCATATCAAGGCAGATCAGCCAGTGACTCATTTTACGTGGCTAATCACGTCTTAAGCAACTTGCTTTAATGACGGTGGGGTTTAACCTTAACAATTTCCCAGGCCTAAAAATAAATACCGGCACATTAGACGTGTCCCTGCGGGCTGGGTGACTCACTGGGCCTCACCTCTGGCGGCCGTGTGCGGCTCACCTTGGTCACACAGGCTGCCCACCCAGCCCTCCTGACAGATACACTGCCACGCTTTCTCGCAGGAGCCGTGCAAGCAACCCGGGAACGGGATGCAGCGCTCGCAGTCGTCTCCTTGCCAGCCCGGTTTGCACCTGAAAATAGCAAAGGGTACAATTCTTAACTATTAATACACCACCCACAATGCTTTGTGCTCCTCTTGGCCTCATAATGCCAGCATGCTGCAGATGATGCCTTTATTAGGACTGGATTGTATTTTTTTATGGTTAAAAATAGCTATGAAATCCACCTTTTTTATGCACTTGTCTACTAAAAAAATAACCATTGTGTAAATCAGGGGTGTCAAACGTACGGCCCGAGTTTGCTAAGTATAAATATTAACCTGACATTTTTGAATGAAAGACACTGCTGTTCTAAATATGTCCACTGGATTTCACAATAGCAATTATTTGTATCTTTGTGGATGATGCTACATATGTACAAAATAAACCACGTGATGTTAGTACACCAGTCGAGGAAAATGATCAGACTACATAAATAACATACTGTAATTTATCTTGATAGCTTTAAAAATGAACAACAATGAGTTGACTGATGAACATTATCACATCATTTATTCAGAAAGTATAAATAACGACAAATAAAGGTATAACATGTAAGTGTAAAAAAAAAACACCTACAATGTTATGATTTATACATTTTCCGAATGTGCTTGTTCTATATTTAAACAAAGATCTGAAGTTGTCTTTATTTTTAAGTTATCGTGCCGTGATTTTACCAGTCCGGCCCACTTGGGAGTAGATTTTTCTCCACGTGGCTCCCGATATAAAATGAGTTTGACACCCCTGCCGTAAATTAAATTGAAAAGATAAGAGGAACTTTCTAAATACTTACCCTTGGATCATTTATGTATCTATCGTTCAATTGATATAATAGTTATAAATAGCTGACCAATCAATTACAAATCTAAACGACGCCCCCCCCCCCCCCCGCCCCCCACCACCTTGTCAAAATCTCAACAAAACTTGTTCCATTTGTGCTTTAAACACTTTTCATTTGTGCCGCGATGGTCTTTAAGTTATTCGAAAATACCTTTTCTGACTAATAATGCCATCTAGCTCCCATAGCGTGTCAAAATCTCCCCAAACGGGCCCCCTGAGCCCCCCCCCCTCCCCCCCAAAAAAGTTGCATGTATACTTTTGATGTTATGGTTTTATAGTTTTTATGTTATTAACATGTTATTAACATGTTATTAACATGTTATTAACGTGTTATTAACGTGTTATTAGACTTAGACTTAGACAAACTTTAATGATCCACAAGGGAAATTGTTCAACACACTAGCTCAGTTACAATGATGGAAAGTGTAAGGATGGAAAGGACAATGCAGGTATAAATAGACTAAATATAGCAATATAAAATATAACATATATATACACGAATATATACATAATATGTGTACAGTATATTATATATACAGATATATTATGTCTATAACATATATACAATATATAACAATTACCATGTAATTAACGTGTTATTAACACGTTAGTAGTCAGTGCCCCAACCATGTCCCATTGGTTTGTGTTGCAAATATTTTTTGTCTGACTATTATATAATCAACATTGTATGATTCATTGCCAGGCAAACCCTGTCCCCCCTCCAGCCCCCTTCCCACCTTAACTCAAAACCTCCCCAAACTTGTCCCAATTGTTTGTGTTGCAACTATGTTCTTTGTCTATTATAATTATAATCAACGTTTGATAGTTTTTATCCCACGACCCCGAAAGGCACAAGCGGTAGACCATGGATGGGTGGATAGATTTTATGTTATTAACGTGTTAGTAGTCAGTGCATCAACCATGTCCCATTGGTTTGTGTTGCAAATATTTTTGTCTAACTATTATATAATCAACATTTTATGATTCATTACAAGCCCCCTTCGTCAAAACCTCCCCAAACTTGTCCCAATCGTTTGTGTTGCAAAAATGTTCTTTTGTCTATTATAATTATTTGTATTGTTTTGTAGTTTTTACGTTATTAACGTGTTGTTAACGTGTTAATATTCATAACCAGTCCCCCAAACCTGTGTGCTACTTTTTGTGCTGCAATTTTTATTTTGTCTATCATAGTTTTTATTTTAACGTTTTATGATTCATAACCAGTCTTCCACCTTGTCAAAACCTCCCCAAACTTGTCCAAATTATACACGCTGCAAATACTACTATCATAGTTTTTCAATCATAAAACGTTAATAACAAAAACACTATAATAGTTGAATGGGGCTGATTATGAGTCATTACATATTTGCAGCACAAATGTAGCACAAACAATTGGCACACGTTTGGGGAGATTTTGACAAGACATGATGATGACCTTTCTGATCGATAAAATCACTAACCTGCACTTCCCTGTCTTCTCACAAAATCCATTCTCAGTGTTGCATCCCGAGCTGCATCCTTGTGAGATGGAGGGTAAAAGACCAACAACAAAAAATATGTATTGTTAAGCTTGGTATTATAGATTTGCGCCAAAAGTCAGGCAAAAATGCATTCAAAATCCAGGAGTTGGTCTGAAAGCATCTCAAATGTAATCTGATTACCTCTGGCGACGCCTGTTAGAGCCACACTCAAGAGCAGCGTGGTGAGATGCATAGTCATTTGGGAGCAAAATTCCTGCAAAATAAACAAGACATGTCATAAAAGTTTAAGGTAAACAACACGTTCATCCAACAGTTGACATGTATGCTTTTAGGCCGTTTGGCATCAAAGTGGTGCACCTTGGAAGAACACCGTGCCCGCGTGTAGACAAAGGGATAAGCCACTTCCTGTCTAAAAAAAAAAAAAAATCCAACACATCTCTCATCACTTCAGCCAAATCATAGAATCTCACCTATGTGGCACAGGCGCAAAGTCTCCGGGTGATCCGAGTCATTTTTAATGGATGCGGCGGGGCTGTGAGAGCCAAGAGTCGGGAGAGCGCAGATGGAAGCGATAGCGCGGGTGGTGGGAGATAGAGACGCGAAAGGGGGGGAGGACCTGGAGGCTTTGATGGGACTGCTGCATCGAGCAGCATCCCAGCGCAACAAGCTCCTCCCACCTCATAACAGCGAGCGAGGGAGGTAGCGTGACCCCCCCGCCCCATGGCTAAGTGGGTGGGGGACATGTGCAACCAGGGGCCACCGTGATGCCTTGGACTGCAAGGTCTTGAGACGGAGTACTGGTGCTTTTATTTGAAGTTTGTCTTTTTTTGTATTTTGAAGAAAAGATAAAAATAAAATATTTACTATTTGATGTTTATTTTTATTTATATACACCCTCCTGAGAACTAGCATCTGCAGAGGACATTTCTTTACAGCAGAGGTATTTAAAAGGGGTCAACAACACCCAGGGGCTCCACAGGTTACTGCAGTTTGGTTAAATAGACTTGCTTTTTTTAATAATATTTTTTATATATTTCCATGCACATTTTACACTAATTAAAGCTGCGAGCAGTGCTGAACGGGCCCTCGATCCCCTTCCACGTCCTTCCCGATGCCCTGGCCCACCACCAAGGAAGATAGGATCATGTGTAAGGAAGTTATAACTGTTGTCATTTTTCACCACAAGGGGGCGATATAGGCACCGCAGTAGTCATGCAATCCATCCCACCCAAAACGTCGACCCACCATCAAACATTTCAGGGAAACCGGAGCATGTGAAAGGAAGTTATGATAGTTATAAGTTGTTACCGTGAGGTGGCAATAATGGCACCGCAGTAGTATTGTGTCCCACCCACCATCCAAAATTTAAGGAATATCGTAGCATGTGTAAGGAAGTTATTAAAGTTAAAGTTAAAGTACCAATGATTGTCACACACACACTAGGTGTGGCGAAGTTATTCTCTGCATTTGACCCATCACCCTTGATCACCCCCTGGGAGGTGAGGGGAGCAGTGAGCAGCAGCGGTGGCCGCACCCGGGAATTATTTTTGGTGATTTAACCCCCAATTCCAACCCTTGATGCTGAGTGTCAAGCAGGGAGGTAATGGGTCCCATTTTTATAGTCTTTGGTATGACTCGGCTGGGGTTTGAACTCACAGCCTACCGATCTCAGGGCGGACATGCTAACCCAGGGGTCACCAACCTTTTTGAAACCAAAAGCTACTTCTTGGGTACTGATTAATGCGAAGGGCTACCAGTTTGATACACACTTAAATAAATTGCCAGAAATAGCCAATTTGCTCAATTTACCTTTAACTCTATATTATTGTTAATAATAAATGATATTTATCTTTGTGGAAACACTGATCATCTTAATGATTTCTCACAATAAATATATATAGAAACAGATAAATATCAATATGCAACACTTTATTTTTATATTTTCTCTAAGTGCACGTTAAAAAAAGAATTTATGGAACATCATTAGTAATTTTGCCTGATTAAGATTAATTTTAGAATTTTGATGACATGTTTTAAATAGGTTAAAATCCAATCTGCACTTTGTTAGAATATATAACAAATTGTTGTGCACCAGGCAAAGGGAAGGAGGCGACACCAAGGCAGAACTGCGGTTTATCAGGTTTATTGAAAACCTTGATGAGTGTGTGGGGTGTGTATGCTACCACAAGTGAATGAGTGCAGACGATGTGTAGGGTTAACAATGTAAGTTTTACCTGGGGGTGTTGTCGGTGCGTGTTGTATGAATCATTCGTCAAATCCAAGGGGCAAGGCGAAGAGGCAGTCAGCAGGGAGGCAAGCAGTCGGGGGCTGGAGAGAGGCAAGGATGTCCGAGTCCAAGCAGAGGTCAAGGGTCGAGGGAGGCAAGCAGAGATCCAGGTGGAGGTCGTGAGGCAGGACACGATCACAGGCAACAGGGAAGACACTGTGGAAGACACAAGGGACATCAAACACGGGAACGAGGAAGAGCACAAAGAAGGCGAGCAAGGAACGAGGGAGTGGTGCCAGACGTGATGCTTACTCAGGAAGATTGGCTACGTTCTGGCGAAGGTCCTTTGGGTCCGCTGGCTTTTATGTTGCTCCCTCTCATCAGGCCCAGGTGTGCTGATGCGAAATTGCTTGCAGCCTTGTCGCTGCATGGGCGTGCTGTGCTCAGTGTGAGCAGGGGCGTGTCCAAGTGTGCTGCCAGCAGAGGTCCCGGCAGCACCAGCTGCCGAGGAAAAGCGGGTTCGAATCCGCGCCGTGACAGTACCCCCCCACCTAGGCGAGGCACCCGACGAGCGCCGGGGAGCATCAGGATTGGCACGGTAGAAATCCTCTAAAAGAGAGGGGTCGGCAAGGTAGGAGGCCGGCACCCAAGATCTATCCTCCGGTCCAAAACCCTCCCAGTCGACTAGATAAACAAGCCCCCTACCCTGTCGACGGACCCTGAGGATCTCTTTGACGGTCCAAACCTGGTCCCCGTTTTCCAGGAACCTAGAGGGAGGGGGGGCAGGGACAGGAGGGGACAGAGTGCTCTCCGCTACCGGTTTTATCTGGGACACATGTACCACTGAGTGTCTCTTGACCGAGGGTGGGAGAGCCAGTTTGACAGATACGGGGTTAATGATAGAGATGATGGAAAATGGACCGACATAGCGTGGTGCTAATTTCTTGGATGGTACCTGGAGATTTAGGTCCTTAGCCAGTAACAATACTTGCTGTCCCGGGCGATAGGATGGAGCCGGAACGCGATGACGGTTGGCATTGCGGCACATTTTAGCCGAAGCTCTCTCCAAGGCTGCTCGAGCTGCTCTCCACACCCTCTGACATTTCCTGATATGGGCCTTAGTCGAGGGCACAGCTATCTCTTGTTCTTGCTGGGGAAACAAGGGGGGTTGATAGCCCAATGAACATTCGAATGGTGACATACCGGTAGCGGAGCTCTTCAAGGAGTTGTACGAATACTCCACCCAAGGGAGGAACTTGCACCAGGTTGTGGGCTTCTTACTGGCCACGCAACGGAGCATGGTCTCCACGCTCTGGTTTGCCCTTTCAGCCTGCCCGTTGCTCTGGGGGTGGTGTCCCGAAGTGAGACTGACCGAGGCCCCAATCCCCTTACAAAAGGCTCTCCAGACTTGAGAAGAAAACTGGGGACCCCGATCAGAGACGATGTCTACCGGGATACCATGCAGCTTGATGACGTGTAGAGTGAGGAGGTCAGCCGTCTCCGAAGCAGAAGGTAGTTTGCGCAGCGGAATGAAATGGGCTGCTTTGGAGAAGCGGTCCACAATGGTTAGAATAGTAGTGTTACCTCTGGAGGCAGGAAATCCCGTGATGAAATCCAAGGCGATGTGTGACCAAGGGCGGGCAGGAATGGGAAGCGGGTGGAGGAGACCAGCCGGAGGTCTGTGAGAGGTCTTGCTGCGGGCACAAGTAGAACATGCTGCGATGAACTCACGTGTATCCTTGGCCATGGATGGCCACCAGAAGCGTCTTCGCAGTAGAGACAGGGTTCGTTGGAAACCAGGATGGCACGAGAACAGACTAGTGTGGCCCCAATCCAGGACTCTGGATCGCAGTTCCTGATGGACAAAAAGTCTGTTGGGGGGTCCACCCCCAGGTCCTGGATTGGAGCGCAGCGCCGACTTTACAAGTTCCTCCACTTTCCACGAAACCATCCCCACGATGCGAGAGGGAGGGAGGATGGGAATGTCCACTGAACGCTCGGAAGGTTCTTCCATAAAGACTCTGGAGAGAGCGTCCGCCTTAGCGTTTTTCGACCCGGGTCTAAAAGATAGCAAATAGTCAAAGCGAGAGAAGAATTGTTGCCATCTTGCCTGTCGATTGTTCAGCCTCCTGGCAGAGCGGATGTGGAGGAGATTACTGTGGTCGGTCAGAATCTGGAACTGGTGACGGGCCCCCTCCAGCCAATGTCTCCATTCTGCAAGAGCCTCGTGGACCGCTAACAACTCTCTATTCCCGGCGTCGTAGTTCCGTTCTGCCAGGGACAAACGTCTGGAAAAGAAGGCAACGGGGTGAATCAGATTATCAATCTTTGACCGTTGGGAAAGAATAGCACCAATCCCGGAGTCGGAAGCGTCCACCTCCACAAGAAAGGCAACATCCAAGTCAGGGTGGACGAGGACAGGGGTGGAGATGAAGCTCCTCTTTAGGTCCTCAAAGGCGTTGTTGGCCTTATGAGACCAAACAAACGAGCCCTTCGGTGAAGTGAGGGCATGGAGTGGTGCGGCAATCTGGCTGAAGTCCCGGATGAAGCGTCGGTAGAACCCAGCGAAGCCGAGAAACCTCCGCAACTCAGTTCTGGAGGTTGGCTGAGGCCACTCTACCACAGCATCCACCTTCTTGGGGTCGGCTCTGATGTGCCCCTTCTCGACCACAAAACCAAGGAATTCGACAGAAGAGGTATGAAAGCTGCACTTCTCGGCTTTGACGAACAGGCGGTTCTCCAGAAGTCTCTGGAGCACGAGTCGAACATGATGCTGGTGTTCAGCCATACTACGGGAAAAAATCAAAATGTCATCAAGGTAAACAACGACGAAAAGATCCAGCATGTCACGCAAAATGTCATTCACGAGGGCCTGAAAAACGGCTGGGGCGTTTGTGAGTCCAAAGGGCATGACTCGGTACTCGAAGTGCCCTAAGTGGGTGTTGAACGCCGTCTTCCACTCGTCTCCCTCTTTAATCCGCACAAGGTGATAGGCGTTGCGGAGATCCAATTTAGTGAAGACAGTTGCTGGGGCCAACGGCTCAAAAGATGAGTTAAGCAGCGGTAGTGGGTACTTGTTCTTTATAGTAATGTTGTTGAGGTGACGGTAGTCTATGCAGGGCCTGAGTGAACCGTCCTTCTTGGTTACGAAGAAGAATCCCGCTGCCAGTGGAGACTTCGATGGTGTGATGATCCCTGAAGCCAGGCCCTCCGTGATGTAGGTCTTCATAGCCTCTTTCTCTGGGAGTGACAGGTTATAAAGACGGCTGGAAGGTAATTTAGCCTCTGGGAGAAGCTCAATGGCACAGTCGTAAGGTCTGTGTGGGGGTAGACCCTGTGCTTGCTCCTTACTGAAGACCTCCGCTAGGTCATGGTAGCAGGCTGGTACTAGTGACAGGTCCGTCTGAGGAGCACTGGTACTGGGACGGTGGACCGTAGGGGAAGCTGACCTGAGACAATTAGCATGGCAGAGTGTGCTCCAAGCCAAGATCCTGCCAGAGGTCCAAGAGACGTGGGGGTCATGTTGACGGAGCCAAGACCTACCCAGGACCAGCGGGGCAACAGGTGCTTCCAGAATCCAAAGACTGATGGTCTCGACGTGATTTCCCGAAATGGTCAAGGAAATGGGTTCAGTGCGAAACCTGATGGGTCCCAAAGGTCGCCCGTCCAGGGCTTGGGCAGGAAGAGTCTTGTCCAAGTGGACCAGGGGAATGCCCATCTGTCGGGCGAACTCGAAGTCCATGAGACTCTCGTCGGCTCCTGAGTCCAAATATGCCTCTACTTGAATAGATCTTGAGCCCCAAGCAAGGGTAGCGGGCAACAGGAAATTGGGGTTCTCTTTCTCTTGGGGGAAAGACGTATGGCTCACCAGGATCCCCTCAGCTGGTGAGCCTGGTCTTTTGGTTTCGCCGGACAATAGCGGAGGATATGTCCGGCTAGACCACAGTAAAGACAGAGACGCTGTCGGTGCCTTCTCTCTCTCTCCTCAACGGTCAGTCGGGTCCTTTCCCACTGCATGGGTTCAGAAGCAGTCAACACGGTGGGTGTACACTGTAGTGGCACGGCGGGGGCCTCAAAGGTGGGTAGGAGTTGAGAACTGGGGCTGTTCCTCGCGACTCCCTGAGCTCGCTCAGCAGCACGTTCAGTCAGTCTCTGGTCGAACATTAGTGCTAGTTTGATGAGGTCTCTGCAGAATGTGGGTCTGTCCCTCAATAGGCCGTCCTTAATTTCCTCGGAGAGGCCCCGACGGAACGCGCTCTGGAGCGCCCTGTCGTCCCAACCGCTGTCAGCCGCCAGGGTCCGGAATTCCAGGGTGTAGGCTGCCACAGAGCGAAGTCCCTGCTGGATGGAGTGAAGGCGTCCAGCGGCGTCCCCCCCATCCTTAGGGTGGTCGAATACAGCCCGGAATTCAGCACGGAAGGCAGCGTAGTCTGAGCTCAATGCCATGGTCCTGTCCACGGCAGCCGTAGCCCACTTGAGGGCAGGTCCAGTGAGCAGGGCAAAAATGAAAGCGATCTTAGCCCCATCAGAGGAATAGCGTGAGGACTGGTGTTGAAAAATCAGATCGCACTGAACAAGAAATCCTCTACACAGCTCAAAATCCCCCTCAAAAGGTCTAGGACTGGCAATTTTGGGGTCCCGTTCCAGACTGCAAGTTTCAGGTCTTCGGGTTGGAGAAATAAGCTGCGGGGCTGCTGCAGCGGGAGTCACTCTAGGCATTAGGCAGTCCAGCCTAGAGTGTAGTCCGGAGAAAGCTCTCTCCAAATTGTCCTCAAGAGCGAAAAAACGCTCTTGGTGCTCATTGACTACGGCACTAAGAATAGACAGGTTGGATGTCCTGGGGGATCGGGACTGGGCCTCGCCGGTGTCGCCCGGTTCCGCCATGTTTTTTGCCAGAACGTACTGTTGTGCACCAGGCAAAGGGAAGGAGGCGACACCAAGGCAGAACTGCGGTTTATCAGGTTTATTGAAAACCTTGATGAGTGTGTGGGGTGTGTATGCTACCACAAGTGAATGAGTGCAGACGATGTGTAGGGTTAACAATGTAAGTTTTACCTGGGGGTGTTGTCGGTGCGTGTTGTATGAATCATTCGTCAAATCCAAGGGGCAAGGCGAAGAGGCAGTCAGCAGGGAGGCAAGCAGTCGGGGGCTGGAGAGAGGCAAGGATGTCCGAGTCCAAGCAGAGGTCAAGGGTCGAGGGAGGCAAGCAGAGATCCAGGTGGAGGTCGTGAGGCAGGACACGATCACAGGCAACAGGGAAGACACTGTGGAAGACACAAGGGACATCAAACACGGGAACGAGGAAGAGCACAAAGAAGGCGAGCAAGGAACGAGGGAGTGGTGCCAGACGTGATGCTTACTCAGGAAGATTGGCTACGTTCTGGCGAAGGTCCTTTGGGTCCGCTGGCTTTTATGTTGCTCCCTCTCATCAGGCCCAGGTGTGCTGATGCGAAATTGCTTGCAGCCTTGTCGCTGCATGGGCGTGCTGTGCTCAGTGTGAGCAGGGGCGTGTCCAAGTGTGCTGCCAGCAGAGGTCCCGGCAGCACCAGCTGCCGAGGAAAAGCGGGTTCGAATCCGCGCCGTGACACAAATTGGACCAAGCTATATTTCTAACAAAGACAAATCATTATTTCTTCTAGATTTTCCAGAACAAAAATTTTAAAAGAAATTCAAAAGACTTTGAAATAAGATTTAAATTTGATTCTACAGATTTTCTAGATTTGCCAGAATATTTTTTTTTGAATTTTAATCATAATAAGTTTGAAGAAATATTTCACAAATATCGAAAAAACAGAAACTAAAATGAAGAATTAAATTAAAATGTATTTATTATTCTTAACAATGAAAACAATTAATTTACTTGATGTCAGAACGTGGACTATGGAGTGATTGTTTTCCCGAGATGCAAGTGAACTTGGATCGGACATGGCTTGAAGGTGGGTACATGAATTATTTTAAACACTAACAAAATACAAAACAGAAGCAAACAAAAGGCGGAGGTTAAAAACTTGGCGAATGAAAACAAAACTTGCACAAAGGCAGAAACTGTGAACACGAAATAAAAACACTTACTGTGGCATGGGATTGTGAACATGGCTTGATACGAGAGGATAGCAGGGTTAGAAAAGATATGACACCAGGACGAACAACAGAAAATGAAAAGCTTAAATAACACAGACATGATTAACAACAGATGCGTGACTCAAAACAGGTGCGTGACATGACAGGTGAAGACTAATGGGTTGCTATGGTGACAAACAAGAGTGCACAATGAGTCCAAACGTGGAACAGGTGAAACTAATGGGTAACCATGGAAACAAGACAAGGGAGTGAAAAGCAGGAACTAAAAAGAGTCCAAAACCAAACAGCACTTGGCCAAACAAAAACATGATCAACACAGACATGACACTTGAACATTGATTTAAATTGTCAGGAAAGAAGAAGAATTAATTTAAAAGGAAAAAGGGTATATGTGTTTAAAAATCCTAAAATCAATTTTAAAGTTGTATTTTTTCTCTAAAATTGTCTCTCTGAAAGGTATAAGAAGCAAAGTTAAAAAAATAAATGAATATATTTAAAGAAGTGAAGACCAAGTCTTTAAAATATTTTCTTGGATTTTCAAATTCTATTTGAGTTTTGTCTCTCTTAGAATTAAAAATGTCGAGCAAAGCGAGACCAGCTTGCTAGTAAATAAATAAGATTTAAAAAAATAGAGGCAGCTCACTGGTAAGTGCTGCTATTTGAGCTATTTTTAGAACAGGCCAGCGGGCGACTCATCTGGTCCTTACGGGCGACCTGGTGCCCGCGGGCACCGCGTTGGTGACCCCTGCTCTAACCACTTGGCCACTGAATAGGTTATTACTGTTGTAGGTTTTGTTTTTACCACCAGGGGGTGATAAAATAGCTGCAGTAGTCATGCTGTTGAGTCCTACCCAACACTCTAGTCCACCATCAAACATTCCAGGAAGATTGGATTATGTGGGAGGAAGTTATATAAGATAAGACATCGCAGTAGTCATGCAGTTGCATCCCACCTAAGACCCCGACCCACCATAAAAAATTTCAGGAAAATCGGAGCATGTGTAAGGAAGTTATAACTGTTGTCATTTTTCACCACAAGGGGGTGATATAGGCGTCACACTAGTCATGCAATTCATCCCACCCAAAACGTCGACCCACCATCAAACATTTCAATGAAACCGGAGCATGTGAAAGGAAGTTATGACAGTTATAATTTGTTACCGCGAGGTGGCAATAATGGCACCACAGTAGCCACCCAACACCCCGGTCCACCACCAACAATTTCAGGAAGATCGGAGCATGTGCGAGGAAGTTATAGTTTTTTACCACCAGGGGGTGATAAAAGAGCTGCAGTTGTCATGCTGTTGCGTCCTACCCAACACTCTAGTCCAGTGGTCCCCAACCACCGGTCCGGTACCGGTACCGGTCCGTGAAGCATGTGCTACCGGGCCGCAGAGAAACATTAAATAATTTATAAAGGACTGCATTTTCTCCAACTTAACTGTGGCCTGTTTCACTAAACACACTCTCTCCATTTTCTATTGTGGATCACGGATTTGTATTTTAAACCACCTCGGATACTATATCCTCTTGAAAATGAGAGTCGAGAACGCGAAATGGACATTCACAGTGACTTTTATCTCCACGACAATTCATCGGTGAAGCACTTTAGCTACGGAGCTAACGTGATAGCATCAGGCTTAACTGCAGATAGAAACAAAATAAATAAACCCCTGACTGGAAGGATAGACAGAAAATCAACAATACTATTAAACCATGGACCTGTAACTACACGGTTAATGCTTTCCAGCCTGGCGAAGCTTAACAATGCTGTTGCTAATGACGCCATTGAATCTAACTTAGCTACGGACCTCGACAGAGCTATGATAAAAACACTAGCTCTCCACCTACGCCAACCCTCATCTGCTCATCAACACCGAAGCTCACCTGCGTTCCAGCAATCGACGGAGCGACGAAGGACTTCACCCGATCATCGATGCGGTCGGCGGCTAGCGTCGGATAGCGCGTCTGCTATCTAAGTCAAAGTCCTCCTGGTTGTGTTGCTGTAGCCAGACGCTAATACACCGATCGCATCTACAGCTTTCTTCTTTGCAGTCTCCATTGTTCATTAAACAAATTGCAAAAGATTCACCAACATACAGGTAAAAGCCAGTAAATTAGAATATTTTTGAAAAACTTGATTTATTTCAGTAATTGCATTCAAAAGGTGTAACTTGTACATTATATTTATTCATTGCACACAGACTGATGCATTCAAATGTTTATTTCATTTAATTTTGATGATTTGAAGTGGCAACAAATGAAAATCCAAAATTCCGTGTGTCACAAAATTAGAATATTACTTAAGGCTAATACAAAAAAGGGATTTTTAGAAATGTTGGCCAACTGAAAAGTATGAAAATGAAAAATATGAGCATGTACAATACTCAATACTTGGTTGGAGCTCCTTTTGCCTCAATTACTGCGTTAATGCGGCGTGGCATGGAGTCGATGAGTTTCTGGCACTGCTCAGGTGTTATGAGAGCCCAGGTTGCTCTGATAGTGGCCTTCAACTCTTCTGCGTTTTTGGGTCTGGCATTCTGCATCTTCCTTTTCACAATACCCCACAGATTTTCTATGGGGCTAAGGTCAGGGGAGTTGGCGGGCCAATTTAGAACAGAAATACCATGGTCCGTAAACCAGGCACGGGTAGATTTTGCGCTGTGTGCAGGCGCCAAGTCCTGTTGGAACTTGAAATCTCCATCTCCATAGAGCAGGTCAGCAGCAGGAAGCATGAAGTGCTCTAAAACTTGCTGGTAGACGGCTGCGTTGACCCTGGATCTCAGGAAACAGAGTGGACCGACACCAGCAGATGACATGGCACCCCAAACCATCACCCAACCATGCAAATTTTGCATTTCCTTTGAAAATCGAGGTCCCAGAGTCTGGAGGAAGACAGGAGAGGCACAGGATCCACGTTGCCTGAAGTCTAGTGTAAAGTTTCCACCATCAGTGATGGTTTGGGGTGCCATGTCATCTGCTGGTGTCGGTCCACTCTGTTTCCTGAGATCCAGGGTCAACGCAGCCGTCTACCAGCAAGTTTTAGAGCACTTCATGCTTCCTGCTGCTGACCTGCTCAATGGAGATGGAGATTTCAAGTTCCAACAGGACTTGGCGCCTGCACACAGCGCAAAATCTACCCGTGCCTGGTTTACGGACCATGGTATTTCTGTTCTAAATTGGCCCGCCAACTCCCCTGACCTTAGCCCCATAGAAAATCTGTGGGGTATTGTGAAAAGGAAGATGCAGAAAGCCAGACCCAAAAACGCAGAAGAGTTGAAGGCCACTATCAGAGCAACCTGGGCTCTCATAACACCTGAGCAGTGCCAGAAACTCATCGACTCCATGCCACGCCGCATTAACGCAGTAATTGAGGCAAAAGGAGCTCCAACCAAGTATTGAGTATTGTACATGCTCATATTTTTCATTTTCATACTTTTCAGTTGGCCAACATTTCTAAAAATCCCTTTTTTGTATTAGCCTTAAGTAATATTCTAATTTTGTGACACATGGAATTTTGGATTTTCATTTGTTGCCACTTCAAATCATCAAAATTAAATGAAATAAACATTTGAATGCATCAGTCTGTGTGCAATGAATAAATATAATGTACAAGTTACACCTTTTGAATGCAATTACTGAAATAAATCAAGTTTTTCAAAATATTCTAATTTACTGGCTTTTACCTGTAGATGTCCAGAATACTGTGGAATTTTGCGATGAAAACTGAGCTTTTTGTATTGGATACAACGGCGTCCCAATACTTCCGTTTCAACCATCGACGTCACGCGCATACATCATCATACCTAGACGTTTCGCAGGAAATTTAAAATTGCACATTATAAGTTAACCCGGCCGTATTGGCATGTGTTGCAATGTTAAGATTTCATCATTGATATATAAACTATCAGACTGCGTGGTCGGTAGTAGTGGGTTTCAGTAGGCCTTTAAGGAACTCCAAAGCCACTTAAAAGTCCTCTTCCTAGCTCTTAACAGATCTCACCTTAGGAGCTATTTTATGAGCTTAGGAGCTTTAATCTTTGCTCGCATCTACGCTTCACTTTTAGGGGAAATCCTAAGAAAACGTCATGATTCTAAGAATGTTCTTAGAATTTGGCCATTTGGAGCAACTCTTTGCACTAAGAATCTCTAGGAATATGTCCCCCTGGCCTGGATAGACATATGATTAGTTATAAAACTAATTTTGATCAAGTGTCTCTCACAAGGCATTGGCTGTCGTTAAGTCTGCTATTTTTGTTTTATTGAGGACTGAAGTTGATTATGACAAAAAAGTATAAACAAAAAATATCCAAACCTTCTTTATACACTGCCCTGCTGGCTTTTTTTTTTGCCCTAGTGCGCACACAAAAATGGGTCCCACTTATTAAAAGAAAAATGATACATTTAAGTAATTTTTCAAACTGAGACTCACTGACTTTGGCTAATTTTCTGTGAAGAACATATATCAGAATACATATTTAATGACCACACACAATACAACCCCCTTCACATTTCTATTACATATAAGATGTCCGGGTCCACTGGACCCCCGGGGCTAATAGAAGTGTGGAAATTAATGTTCTGTGTACCACTTGCACACACACACACACACACACACACACACACACACACACACACACACACACACAGCAGGCCTAGACAGGAGGAGGACAGATGTTCTGTGTACCTACACAGAACATCAGAGGGTCAAATGTGCGAGAAAATGAGAGCAGGCAGTGTTGACAAACAATGTTGCAACCTTGTGTGGGAACCGCAGGTGCAGAAACCCAAAAGAAGAATCCCTGTGGGATGCAGAAACTGGCAGAGAAATTTTCCGTGCAACGTTCATATTGTTGTTACTCAGCCAGCGTTTGTGGGTCTGATGGACCCATTGTATTTTGTGGCTTTTAATGCCTCACAATCAAATACTTTTATGTTAAAGGGGAACATTATCACAATTTCAGAATTGTTAAAACCATTAAAAATCAGTTCCCAGTGGCTTATTATATTTTTCGAAGTTTTTTTCAAAATTTTACCCATCCCACAATATCCCTAAAAAAAGCTTCAAAGTGCCTGATTTTAACCACCCGTCCATTTTCCTGTGACATCACATAGTGAAGCCAACACAAACAAACATGGCGGAAAGAACAGCAAGCTATAGCGACATTAGCTCGGATTCAGACTCGGATTTCAGCGGCTCAAGCTATTCAACAGATTACGAATGTATTGAAACGGATGGTTGTAGTGTGGAGGCAGGTAGCGAAAACGAAATTGAAGAAGAAACTGAAGCTATTGAGCCTTATCGGTTTGAACCGTATGCAAGCGAAACCGACGAAAACGACACGACAGCCAGCGACACGGGAGAAAGCGAGGACGAATTCGGCGATCGTCTTCTAACCAACGATTGGTATGTGTTTGTTTGGCATTAAAGGAAACTAACAACTATGAACTAGGTTTACAGCATATGAAATACATTTGGCAACAACATGCACTTTGAGAGTGCAGACAGCCCAATTTTCATCAATGAATATATTCTGTAGACATACCCTCATCCGCGCTTTTTTCCTGAAAGCTGACCTGTCCAGTTTTGGAGTTGATGTCAGCAGGCCAGGGAAGCTAGGGTCGATAGGGGGTTTAGCTCGCTCGTCTGCGGGAACAAACTGCCGCCATTGCTTGCCGTGCTACCGAGGTCCTTTGTCCCTGAATTGCTCACACACTCTGGCAGATTCAATGGGGGTCTGGCGGCAGATTTCTTTGACTTTATCGTTGGAAATGCATCTGCTTTGAGTGTCGCAGGATATCCACACATTCTTGCCATCTCTGTCGTAGCATAGCTTTCGTCGGTAAAGTGTGCGGAACAAACGTCCAATTTCTTACCACTTTCGCATCTTTGGGCCACTGGTGCAACTTGAATCCGTCCGTCCCTGTTCGTGTTGTTACACCCTCCGACAACACACCGACGAGGCATGATGTCTCCAAGGTACGGAAAACAGTCGAAAAAATTTAAAATAACAGAGCTGATTTGACTCGGTGTTTGAGAAAATGGCGGATTGCTTCCCGATGTGACGCCACGTTGTGACGTCATCGCTCTGAGAGCGAATATTAGAAAGGCGTTTAATTCGCCAAAATTCACCCATTTAGAGTTCGGAAATCGGTTAAAAAAATAGATGGTCTTTTTTCTGCAACATCAAGGTATATATTGACGCTTACATAGGTCTGGTGATAATGTTCCCCTTTAAAATACTGAACGGATGTTTATTGTGATAAGGGAAAACGGATGTTCAGTATTTTAACATAAAAGTGTTTGATTGTGAGGCATTAAAAGCCACAAAATGCAGCGGGTCCTTCAGACCCACAAACGCTGGCTGAGTAACAAAAAAAATGAACATTACACAAGGGTTGAATTGTGATGATCCCAGAGAGTTAATAAAACATGTATTTTGTCAAAGTCACATATTTTTGAACAAAAATAGTCCTGTCATGCAAAAACACAAACTTTCTAACTATTTTGTAAGCAATTTAGCAAGCCCAAGAACATTGATCACCTGCCCCATAGGTCAATAAAAACAAACATACTACAAGCCACGCATAAGAAGACCGTTTGAATGGGATTATATGACCACCATGCAGGAACAGGAACAAAAAAAATGTCAACAAAAAGATTGCACTATATACTAAGGACGTTACTCTAAAACAGCACAATGATGAGTATGACTAATAGGCTCATTCACACACAATACATTCACAATCAAATTCATTCCAGGAACAGGAACAGGGACTTGCCAAGACATGGAATCGGACAAGACAAACACACAGGAATATACTTCATGAACAGCTCTATATTACCAGACCATTACGCGATTAATTGATTCATACATATTTGCTTCCCAATCAAATCACTGTTCAGGAACAGGAACAGAGACTTGTCAGGAACAGGAAGCCCAACAATACTCCTACAGAGAAAAACATTTGAAAAAGAGCACTATGTTCATTATGCCTAATATGTTAATCTATACGCATTAATTTCCCACTTAAATCACCCTACAGGAACAGTAACTGGCCCAGAACACGCACGCCGAGAAGACAGACCCCACGGAATAGTCTCCATTAATAACACTATATTATCAGACCATTAGATGATTAGTTGATTGTTTGTTTCTATTTGTATTGGATTTAGCACCATGCTAATTTCCATCTGTAGTCCTTTTATGGCACATATAACATCCACAATAAAATTAAACATGATTGAAAATACACAACAATATAAAAATTACACCATGATAAACAATTTCATATTGGCTTGCCAATTGCATCTCTGTCCAGCAACAGGAACAGAGACTTGTAAGGAACAGGAATCCCGACAATACACATGTTGAGGAAAATGGTCGAAAAACATCACTATATTATCAGACGTTTAATGGCTCGTTGATTCATACACATTGGCTCACCAATTGCATGACTGTTTAGGAACAGGAACAGGCACACATTAGGAACAAAAAGTCCAACGAGACACACACACGTAGGATATCGCTCCAAAAACAGCACTGTGAAGATTATGACCTATAAAATATTTTTTGCATATTCATTTCAAAATTAAATCACTGTTCCGGAACAGGAAAAAATAATTGTCAGGAACAGGAAGCCAGACAATAGACATAATGAGGAAATATTTCAAAAAACGTCATGATCAGTATGACGAACACGTTAATTTGTAAATATCGATTTCACAATTATACTACAGCTCAGGAACAGGAACAGAGTATGTATATTGTCGAGCTTCCTGTTCCTGACAAATCTAAGGAAAATAGTCGAAAAACATCACTATATCATCAGACGATTAATGAGATGTTAATTCATACACATTGGCTCCCCAAATGAATTACTGTTCAGGAACAGGAAGTCACAGAAGTAATTGAAAGAAGTTAATTTATACACATTCATTTCACAATTCAACCACTGCACAGGAACAAGGACAGGAACAGGAAGTCAGACGAGACAAGCAAATAACAATACTCCAAAAATGACATGTTATAAACGCAGAGAAAGGATGGGTTGAGAGTTGTATTCCTAAGTATTATTTTTAGGACTGTCAAATTGTTATTTTTCAAAATCAGATCAATCATATTTTGGAATTTGTACTGATCACGATTACCGTATTTTTTGGAGTATAAGTCGCACCGGAGTATAAGTCGCACCGGCCGAAAATGCATAATAAAGAAGGAAAAAAAACATATATAAGTCGCACTGGAGTATAAGTCGCATTTTTTGGGGACATTTATTTGACATAACCCAACACCAAGAATAGACATTTGAAAGGCAATTTAAAATAAATAAAGAATAGTGAACAACGGGCTGAATAAGTGTACGTTATATGAGGCATAAATAACCAACTGAGAACGTGCCTGGTATGTTAACGTAACATATTATGGTAAGAGTCATTCATATAACTATAACATATAGAACATGCTATACGTTTACCAAACAATCTGTCACTTCTAATCGCTAAATCCCATGAAATCTTATACCTCTAGTCTCTTACGTGAATGAGCTAAATAATATTATTTGAGATTTTACGGTAATGTGTTAATAATTTCACACATAAGTCGCTCCTGAGTATAAGTCGCACCCCCGGCCAAACTAGGAAAAAAACTGCGACTTATAGTCCGAAAAATACGGTAATAACAATCATGTTAGCATAATTAAAATGTAATAAATTAATGTTAGCATAATTAAAATTTGCTTAAGAAAAGACCCCGATATTTGTACACTAATACAATTTTGTTGTCAGAATGTCATCCAGAAACGTTTTTTAACGTTTTACTAGTCATACCAAAGACTATGAGAGTCATACCAAAGACTATAAAAATGGGACCCATTACCTCCCTGCTTGGCACTCACCATCAAGGGTTGGAATTGGGGGTTAAATCACCAAAAATCATTCCCGGGCGCTGCCACCGCTGCTGCTCATGCTCCCCTCACCTCCCAGGGGGTGATCAAGGGTGATGGGTCAAATACAGAGAATAATTTCGCCACATCTAGTGTGTGTGTGACCATCATTGGTAATTTAACTTTATGTCATTTGTTTGCACAAATCTTGGGAAGAGTTTAAGAACGTTCTTTCAGGCTGTTTATTTTGGAGTGAACTTTGCCAGCGAGCACACCAGCCAGAGTCTCTTTTATGGAGGTTAATTTGTGTCTTTATTACGAAAGCTTTTTTTTTTTTGACTGAAATTATGTAATTTAATTTTTTTGCCTCACAGAATTGCTATTGTGACATCCAGTGGACACATTTATAACAGCAGTTTATTTTGTTAAATTTTTTTTTAAAAAAGCAGCTAATTTTAATACTTGGCACACTCATCACGCGGGCCGGATAAAACCTGTTCGCGGGCCGTACGTTTGACACCCTTGGATTAGAGTGTTAATTGTCAGGTAGTGATTAGTGCACTAGTTCCCAGCTAGCGATTAGCAGGCTAGTCGCCAGCTGGCCATTAGCGACGCAATAATTGTATTTGAATATTGTTAGTATTGCACATTAACAGAGTACGTTTAAACTACTTTCATGTAAAATACAATCATTATTCCATATAAGATATATAAGTAGGGGGTCTCCACTACTTCTCTCCATCAGTTTAAGGGTCCTTGGCCTGGAAAACCTAAAAGATCCCTGTATTAGTATATTCATATATTATTCACTGTTACAAGCTGCCCTGTCAGGGCAGCCGTAACTGGATGTGGCCCTCAAGGCAAACACGTTGCCCTGGTTTAAGTCAATAGTTGAAGTCATTATTCTAATATATCAACACAAATAAAAAATACTACAGCACTAATACACAACCAATTATGTGAAGGCATTAAACATTAAGGGGGGGGAAATCAGGTTGCTAATTAATTATGAGGGCGGCGTTAAAAAGCTATCAAAGAGACAAGCTGTTTCTCAGTCTTAGGTGACGTGGGTATTGAATTGCACACACAGTGCCTACAGTACCTGCCATACATAATAATGACCTTGTCTATTTTTAGTCCACTTATTGCTGTCCACAGTCTTCCTTTAGTGCTCTCAAGGACGACATAACCCCTTTTGCAGGTATACGGATCGGACCGATGACTAATTATGATGGTGGAGATCTGAGGGGCGAAAACAACATCCATTTAAATCAGTGGTTCTTAACCTGGGTTCGATCGAAGCCTCGGGGTTCGGTGAGTCGGGCTCAGGGGTTCGGCGGAGGTCAAGACACACCTGACTCATTGTGTATATAAAAACTTCTCCCTATCGGCGTATTACGGATACGGCAACAGCAGAAGTCAGACTGATTTGCAGGTGTGTAATTTGTTGTGAGTTTATGCACTGTGTTGGTTTTGTTCTTTGAACAAGGTGATGTTCATGCACGGTTCATGTTGTGCACCAGTAAAAAAACATGGTAACACTTTAGTATGGGGAACATATTCACCATTAATTAGTTGCTTATTAGCATGCAAATTAGTAACAAATTGGCTCTTAACTAGTCATTATTAAGTACTTATTAATGCCTTATTCGGCATGGCCTTATTATAACCCTAACCCTCTAACCCTAGCCCTAACCCTCTAACCCTAACCCTAACCCTAACCAAATAACTCTAAATTAAGTCTTTGTTACTTAGAATATGTTACCCATACTAAAGTGTTACCAAAAACATATAACCTTGTCTTGAATTTGAAAAAATACAACATTTTATTTTTCACTAAAGAAGGGTTCGGTGAATGCGCATATGAAACCGGTGGGGTTCGGTACCTCCAACAAGGTTAAGAACCACTGAATCAAATGTTTTAAGTTGATAGTTGCAACTGAACAATACTTTAAAGCAGATTGTATTCCCTTGTGTACATACTGTACTGTTTTATAGGTAAAGCTGTGTGGGCTGGTCGTCTAGACCAGTGTTTTTCAACCACTGTGCCACGGCACACTAGTGAGATACAGATTATGTAATTTCACCTATTTGGGTTAAAAATATTTTTTGCAAACCAGTAATAATAATCCGCAAATAATATGCCGTTGTTGAGTGTCGGTGCTGTCTGAAGCTAGGCAGAGTAACCATGTTATACTCTTCCATATCAGTAGGTGGCAGCAGATAGCTGATTGCTTTGTAGATGTTGGAAATATGGTTTGTTGTCGTGATCACAATATGCGGACGACAGCGGGAGGCACTGTGCAGGTAAAAAGGTATCAAACACTTAAACCAAAAGTAAACTATAGGCGAGTGCCGCTAATAAAAGGCATTGAAGCTTAGGGACGGCTATGCAAAATGAAACTAAAACCGAACTGGCTGCTAAGTAAACAAAAACAGAATGCTGGACGACAGCAAAAACTTACAGCGAGTGGAGCAGAGACGGCGTCCACAAAGTACATCCGTACATGACATGACAATCAACAAAGAAGGCTAGCAACAACTTCAACAGTCTCGATTTGTTTTTACAAAGCAGGTGCAGGGAATAGCACTCAAAGGAAGACACGAAACTGCGACAGGAAAAGCCACCAAAATAGGAGCGCAATACAAATAACTAAAACACTACACACAAGAAAACACCAAAAAACTCAAAATAAGTCACGGCGTGATGTGACAGGTCGTGACAGTACACCTACTTTGAGACAAGAGCTATAGCGATGCATGCTTGGTTATGTTTTAAATTCATATCCAACTGTCAGGTTCAAACATCCATGACATCTATTAAATAAGACAAGAAGCAAGGAAATAAACAGAGACAGAATTCAATTTGCTCAATTTGAGGAGAGACGCGGGGACTGTACTCTCTGGACAGTCTTCCACCACGCTCTGACAAAAAAAGGTGTACGTCTCCTCCTTTATTTGAATATTCCCTGTTTACACAACAACAGCTGTTTCTAAAGGAATGGGGGGTATGTACACAGCTCTTGTTTTTGGTCACATTGAAAACAAAAGAAAAAGATGCCTCGGGCTTGGGCTGGTCCTAGACCTAGCTTGGGTAGGTCTTGGATTTCGATAGATAACCCCTCCCATCGTACACAGCGGAATTTTCCAAGCCTTTGGCTTGGTGCAACAAAGACAGCTTTCATCTGTTCACTGGGAACTCAGGGAACGAAAAGTTGAGTTTCATTTTGTTTATGCTTTCTGCTGGTGGTGTGCCTCAGAGTTTTTTCAATGAAAAAAATGTGCTTTGGCTCAAAAAAGGTTGAAAAACACTGGTCTAGACTGAAAGCACAGCGGGGATTCTTCCCTGCATGTAAATAAGCCACACATCGATTGCTGTACAGAGAAGCACAGAAAATCCCCTCTGAAAGGACACGGGAGCTGTGAATGCAGCAGAAACTGATAACGCTCGCCAAGATTTGATGCAGGAGGGATTCCACATCCTCACATTCCTCCCCCGTGCAATTTGCTCTGTGCGTTTATTGTAACCTCACGAGACAACGGGCGCCAAAGCCCGGCAGTTACATGACGGCCATTCCCTGCCGGAGGTGCCGCAAAGATTACATCAGATTTCTCAGGCTCCTGTGTGCTTTATTAAACTGAAGGAGTCATCCATCGATTGATTTCCTCGCCGGCCGCGCTCTATTCTGGCATTTCTCTCGGCTTCTGTCCATCTGGCTGCCCTATATCTGCTGTGAATGTGACGTGTGGATGCCCATCACAGCCTGGTGGAGGTCATCGTCGGCAGGCAGTCATCAGGTGGGAACGCGTGACAAAACTTCAAGACTATAGAAGATACACTATATTGCCAAAAGTATTTGGCCATCCATCCAAATGATCAGAATCAGGTGTACTAATCACTTGGCCCGGCCACAGGTGTATAAAATCAAGCACTTAGGCATGGAGACTGTTTCTACAAACATTTGTGAAAGAATGGGCTACCACCTGTGCAATAAATCCAGTCGTGAAATTTCTGCGCTATTCCAAAGTCAACTGTAGGCTTTATTATAGGAAAATGGAAGAGTTTGGGAACAACAGCAACTCAGCCACCAAGTGGTAGTCCACGTAAACTAACAGGGAGGGGTCAGCGAATGCTGAAGCTCATAGTGCAAAGAGGTCGCCGACTTTCTGCACAGTCAGTTGCTACAGAGCTCCAAACTTCATGTGACCTTCCTAGTAGCCCACATACAGTACGCAGAGAGCTTCATGTAATGGGTTTCCATGGCCGAGCAGCTGCATCTAAGATATACATCACCAAGTCCAGTGGTGTAAAGCATGACGCCACTGGACTCTAGAGCAGTGGAGACGCGTTCTCTGGAGTGATGAATCACGCTTTTCCATCTGGCAATCTGATGGACGAGTCTGGGTTCTGAGGTTGCCAGGAGAATGGTAAATTTCGGACTGCATTGTGCCGAATGTGAAATTTGGTGGAGGAGGAATTATGGTGTGGGGTTGTTTTTCAGGAGTTGGGCTTGGCCCCTTAGTTCCAGTGAAAGGAACTTTGAATGCTCCAGGATACCAAAACATTTTGGACAATTCCATGCTCCCAACCTTGAGGGAACAGATTGGAGCGGGACCTCTTCCTCTTCCAACATGACTGCGCAGCACAAAGCAAGGTCCATAAAGACATGGATGACAGAGTCTGGTGTGGATGAACTTGACTGGCCTGCACAGAGTCCTGACCTGAACCCGATAGAACACCTTTGAGATGAATTAGAACGGAGACTGAGAGCCAGGCCTTCTCGACCTCTCACCAATGCGCTTTTGGATGAATGGTCGAACATTCCTATAAAAACACTCCGCAACCTTGTGGACAGCCTTCCCAGAAGAGTTGAAGCAGTAATAGCTGCAAAAGGTGGACCGACATCATATTGAACCCTATGAGTTAGGAATGGGATGGCACTTCAAGTTCATATGTGAGTCAAAGCAGGTGGCCAAATACTTTTGGCAATATAGTGTTGTTCAGAAACATGCAGTAGTACCGCAACTTAATTGGGTCTCTTAACTCAAAACACTTATATCTTAAATCAATGTCTCCCATTGCAATGAATTGAAATCAATTTAGTTGGTGCTTAAATCCTCTGCTCACTGCTCCCCTCACCTCTCAGGGGGTGGAACAAGGGGATGGGTCAAATGCAGAGGGTAATTTCACCACACCTAGTGTGTGTGTGACTATCAGTGGTACATTAACTTTAACTTTAACTTTAACTTTAAACACACAAATTTGATCATGTAACATGCATTGTAATACCCAAATTTTAAATACAAAACATTGTATACAAATAATACAATAGAACAGTGTTTCTAGGGCGAGCTAATTACCGAAAAGGCTGCCAAAAAAATATCAATTTCTGAGCTGTGGTCTGTACGGGTCGCAGCAGTACTCAGTTGTGATACATTTTTCCACCACTTGTGGCAGTAATGACAATCTTAAACCGAAGAAGTCTGGAGCTTAAGTCCTAGAAGTGTCTTGAGCGCAAAAAATATGACTACTGTGGTGAAGCCGTTTTCTCCTTTTCATGTCAATTGTATTGACAGTTCAGTTAAGAAACATGTTTATTATCAATTTAGTTGATCAATTTTACTACAACATAATTGTCAGAAAGTTTTATCTTATTCTGACGCAGTCTTAAGATGTTAGGTTTCCTCTGCTCTTATTTTGGCGATCTAGTCTGGGACCTCATTTCCTGTTTGTAGCGTTTTCTGCGTGATATGGGCTCTTGGGTGATGGTGTAAACAGCATCGTGTGCGTTCCAGACTAAAATGTGAGTGTGCGGCAAATTATATCATCATGCAGAAACATTGTTGCAAACAAACACTCGGTTAAGGCTGCATTTAACACACTATAAGCATTTTAGCATGAATAACAGTGCTATATTCGCCAAATACTTGCATTTTAGTCAGGAACGCACATGATGCTGTTTACGCCATCATCCAACAGCCCTAATTACGCAGAAAACGCTACAAACTGGAAATGACGTCCCAGACTAGATCGCCAAAATAAGAGCACATGAAACCTAACATTTTAAAACTGTGTCAAAATAAGATAAAACTAAAACATTTTCTGACAATAATTGTACCCTAATTTATTGCCGTCAGTCATTTAAATCCCTTCATATGCAGTATATATACATTGTTAGTACTTATTCTAGTCAGCCTGACCTAAGGCTAAAGTTTGTATGTTAAATAAATAATAATCTTTGTGATTAACACGTGATTTCATATCATTTGACAAGGTTGTAAAGTTTAGGTAGGCAGATACAAGTATTGAATATGATACAAATCAAGAGGAAGATTACTAATTCAGTGTTAATAAAAGTAAGGCCCCGAGGTAAAAAAAAATAAAAATTAAGAAACCCTGCAATAGAATATACTGCAAACAAATGCAGTAGTTTTATGAAGAAATGTAATAATAGTATATACCATTTTATGCACACTATATAATATTGCACAATAATGGTGCAGACTAGCAGAGACAGGCCCGGACTGTTTTGATCAGGGGTCCCCAAAATCCGGCCCACAGGAAGTCCCAAGTTTAAAAAAAAATGTTTTTTTTTTTTTTTAATCTTTCCTTTCTAATCCATTTTCTACCGCTTGTTACTCTCGGTGTCTCCTAGCCGCTCAGGCAAATCATATTGTCTAAAAATGAATTTTCCCATCGATAACGAGACAATGTTAAATGTTGATGAACATCAATGTTAATTGATGTTAAATGACAAAACGGATTATAAAGACAATGTATATATGTATATATATATATGTATATATATATATATATACCGTATTTTTCGAAGTATAAGTCGCACCGGAGTATAAGTCGCACCTGCCGAAAATGCATAATAAAGAAGGAAAAAAACATATATAAGTCGCACTGGAGCCCGGCCAAACTATGAAAAAAACTGCGACTTATAGTCCGAAAAATATGGTATATCTATATATATATATATATATATATGTATGTGTGGGGAAAAAAATCACAAGACTATTATTTTTTCCCACACATACATATATTGCGCTCTACTACGGTATCGAGCACTATTTTTTGGATAACCTTATTAAGACATATATATATATATATATATATATATATATATATATATATATATATATATATATATATATATATATATATATATATATATATATATATATATATATATACATATATACATTGTCTTTATAAATATATATATATATATATATATTTATATATATATATATATATATATATATATATATATATATATTTATAAATATATATATATATATATATATATATATATATATATATATATATATATATATATATATATATATATATATATATATATATATATATATATATACAGCCCAATGCAGCCCCCGAGTCAAAAAGTTTGGGGACCCCTGGTTTTGATGATCTATTTCTGTAATTCAAAGAATATCATTCTCTTCTTCTCAGCACTGTCCTTCACACTCACTTTCTATGTTTCCATGCTTGAAAAACCCAGTAATGTCAATATCTTGCTTCTCAATTATTTCCTGTTACACTATCTCTCAGAAGAAGAAGAAAGGCTGGAAGGGGGCCTCTGACAGCGACTAGTCATGTATTCAAATTAAACAGCATCAACAATTTATTATTGTATTACCGTAAAATACAATGACAATATCAGAATAATGTCAAAGAAACTATCGGAATCCCCCTTAGGGGGCCTCCTCCCAGCAGCCAAAAGGCTCATATGCCCAATGACACTGACAGAGGAATTAATTAATGACAATGACACTCTGGCTCAATGTCATTGATACTGTCAGAAATCCCCCTCGAGGGACCCCTACCCTCATTTACTCTTGGAACTTTAACAGTCTGCGCGCGGCCACTCGTCGTGACGTGATCTGAACTTTTGCTGACTGCGCATCGAAATACAGTTAAAAATTAATCAAATTCGGAGTCAAATATATTGTACAAACGGTGTACATACAAATACACATATATACATACATACACAAATACATTACATACCTACACACTCAAAGTTCGTACATCCACATGCACATTCACTGTACAAACATACATATACACATTCTGTACATATACATTCACTGTACAAACATACATATATACATACTGTACATATAAAAGTGCATATACATACTGTATAGGGATGTCCGATAATGGCTTTTTGCCGATATCCGATAATCCGATATTGTCCAACTCTTTAATTACCGATACCGATATCAACCGATACCGATATCAACCGATATATACAGTCGTGGAATTAACACATTATTATGCCTAATTTGGACAACCAGGTATGGTGAAAATAAGGTACTTTAAAAAAAATAATAATAAAATAAGATAAATAATTAAAAACATTTTCTTGAATAAAAAAGAAAGTAAAACAATATAAAAACAGTTACATAGAAACTAGTAATTAATGAAAATTAGTCAAATTAACTGTTAAAGGTTAGTACTATTAGTGGACCAGCAGCACGCAAAATCATGTGTGCTTACGGACTGTATCCCTTGCAGAATGTATTGATATATATTGATATATAATGTAGGAACCAGAATATTAATAACAGAAAGAAAGAACCCTTTTGTGTGAATGAGTGTGAATGAGTGTAAATGGGGGAGGGAGGTTTTTTGGGTTGGTGCACTAATTGTAAGTGTATCTTGTGTTTTTTATGTTGATTTAATCAAATATAAAAAAAAGATTAAAAAAAAAACAAAAACAAAAAAACGATACCGATAATAAAAAAACAATACCGATAATTTCCGATATTACATTTTAACGCATTTATCGGCCCTGCCGCTATTATCGGAAACCTCTAATACTGTACATACACTCATGCATATAATCACGTTCCATCAAACATATATGAAGTATGTTGCAACCCGCGGCTCTAGAGCCGCATGTGGCTCTTTAGCGCCGCCCTAATGGCTCTTTGGAGCTTTTTAAAAAAATGTATGAAAAATGGAAAAAGATGAGGGGGGAAAAATATATTTTTTGTTTTATAATGGTTTCTATAGGAGGACAAACATAACACAAACCTCCCTAATTGTTATAAATCACACTGTTTATATTAAACATGCTTCACTGATTCGAGTATTTGGTGAGCGCCGTTTTGTCCTACTAATTTTGGCGGTCCTTGAACTCACCGTAGTTTGTTTACATGTATAACTTTCTCCGACTTTCTAGGACGTGTTTTATGCCACTTCTTTTTCTGTCTCATTTTGTCCACCAAACGTTTAACGTTGTGCATGAATGCGCAAAGGTGAGTTTTGCTGATGTTATTGACTCTGGAGTGCTAATCGGGCATATTTGGTCACTGCATGACTGCAAGCTAATCGATGCTAACATGCTATTTAGGCTAGCTATATGTACATATTGCATCATTATGCCTCATTTGTAGGTATATTTGAGCTCATTTAGTTTCCTTTAAATCCTCTTAATTAAATTCATATCTCATGACACACTATCTGTATGTAATATGGCTTTTAATTTTTTGCGGCTCCAGACAGATTTGTTTTTGTATTTTTGGTCCAATATGGCTCTTTCAACATTTTTGGTTGCCGACCCCTGCCCTATGGGAAACTGGGTAACACATGGCACACTGACAAAGCTTAATCTATTTTTACTATAACAATCTACAAGGTTAATAGAGTCTGCTTCTCTTTCTTCCCCTCCATTTATCTGCTTTCTTTTGTATTTCAAGTTATTATTACATATATGTATTGTTGCATTTGAACAATTGTATTGTTGATAATAGAGGTAATTATTGTTATTATTCATTATCAATAGTGCTATTTCTATTGCTCCATTTGTAGGTTAATAATGTTCATTGTCATTATTATTTATTTCACTAACTGCGTCTTTGCTATCACTTTTACCATCATATCTATACATGTCCTATTTGCTGATGTTGTTCTATTGTTGCTGTTGTTATTGTTATCCTTGTGTTTGCTGCTGTTGTTGTTGTCGTCTCTCTGTCTCATCTCCCTCTTGTCCCCAAATTTCTCTTTCTATCCCCTCCTGCTCCGGCCCGGCTGCACCAAACATGAATATAAATCCATTTAATAAAGTCTAGTACAAATAAGGCAACAAGAGAAGTATCCCACACTTCTCTTTTGTAAAGTCAATGTGTACAGCCGACATGGGCATTTACATCAACTGTATGATTTGCCTGAGAAGCTGGACAGGACAAAAAAAAACAAAAAACAAAAAAAAACAAATTTGCCTTTCAGGAAGCCAGAAGTAGAAGAGAAACAAAAACAAGAGAGAAGAAACAGGAAAAGAGCGGTAAGACTTAGTGTGGATCTATGGCCACACGCAGACCTATCTTAATGACCATGCACATGTCCACCATACACACCAAAACAGATGTGCTTAATGCTCTTAAATGTGCTTTGTTAGCCCCATAGTCAGTATACAAAACGTAGGAATAAGCTAATACTTCTTTTAAAGAATTAAAAATCAATGAATAAATATAAACTGGCTCACCATACATGTTCTGTATCCCAGGTGCTTTGCTCAAATTCCTACGCCCTCACCCTCCTCATGTTGGCATCAGTGATGATGAAGGTAGAATGTAATGCTCTTATCTGACTGTTAGAGTGCCCCTTATTAATATATTACAGAAAATGTTGCATGCACACTGTACAATGTACATTTTTTGTTTGCTTATTTGTATTTATTTTATTACGCAGCTGCTAGACTTTTGACAAGAACAAGAAAGTTTGATCATATTACGCCTATACTGGCTCACCTGCACTGGCTTCCTGTGCACTTAAGATGTTACTTTAAGCTTTTACTACTTACGTATAAAATACTACACGGTCTAGCTCCAGCCTATCTTGCTGATTGTATTGTACCATATGTCCCGGCCAAAAATCTGCATTCTAAGAACTCCGACTTATTAGTGATTCCCAGAGCCCAAAAAAAGTCTGCGGCTATTCGGGCTCCAGTACTATGGAATGCCCTCCCGGTAACAGTTAGAGATGCTACCTCAGTAGAAGTCCCATCTTAAAACTCATTTGTATACTCTAGCCTTTAAATAGACCCTCCTTTTAGACCAGTTGATCTGCCGTTTCTTTTCTGCTCTGCCCCCCTCTCCCTCGTGGAGAGGGGGCACAGGTTCGGTGGCCACGGATGAAGCGCTGGCTGTTCAAAGTTGGGACCCAGGGTGGACCACTCATATGTGCATCAGTTGGGGACGTCTCTGCGCTGATGACTTGTCTCCACTCAAGATGATCCCCTGCTGGCCCCACTATGGACTGGACCCTCAGATGTGGGGGGGTCCCCACATCTGAGGTCCCCTCCAAGGTTTTTCATTGTAGCCCATTGGGTTGAGTTTTTTTCTTGACCTGATGTGGGATCTGAGCCGAGGATGTCATTGTGGCTTGTGCAGCCCTTTGAGACACTTGTGATTAAGGGCTATATGATTAACTATTTAAGAAACCAACGTTATTTTCTGTGTGTAAATTGTAAATATTTAGTATTTTAGTAATGCTATTTGCATATTTTATATATTTTTTATTTTTTATAGGTTGATTTTATGGTTTGTATTAACATTAATCTCGCCAAAGCCAACAACTTGTCCATTATTCTCTGCAATTCCTCTGTCTCACCCTCCTCCCAAGTCAAGAGTCTGGGTGTCATCCTCGACTGCACACTCTCCTTTAAAGGGGAACATTATCACAATTTCAGAATGGTTAAAACCATTAAAAATCAGTTCCCAGTGGCGTATTATATTTTTCTAAGTTTTTTTCAAAATTTTACCCATCACGCAATATCCCTAAAAAAAGCTTCAAAGTGCCTGATTTTAACCATCGTTATAAACACCCGTCCATTTTCCTGTGACGTCACATAGTGAAGCCAACACAAACAAACATGGCGGATAGAACAGCAAGATATAGCGACATTAGCTCGGATTCAGACTCGGATTACAGTGGTTTAAACGATTCAACAGATTACGAATGTATTGAAACGGCTGGATGTAGTGTGGAGGCAGGTAGCGAAAACAAAATTGAAGAAGAAACTGAAGCTATTGAGCCATATCGGTTTGAACCGTATGCAAGCGAAACCGACGAAAACGACACGACAGCCAGCGACACGGGAGAAAGCGAGGACGAATTCGGCGATCGCCTTCTAACCAACGATTGATATGTGTTTGTTTGGCATTAAAGGAAACTAACAACTATGAACTAGGTTTACAGCATATGAAATACATTTGGCAACAACATGCACTTTGAGAGTGCAGACAGCTCAATTTTCATCAATTAATATATTCTGTAGATATACCCCCATCCGCCTCTTTTCCTGAAAACTGATCTGTCCAGTTTTGGAGTTGATGTCAGCAGGCCAGGGAAGCTAGGGTCGATAGGGGGTTTAGCTCGCTCTTCTGCGGGAACAAACTGCCGCAAATGCTTGCCGTGCTACCAAGGACCTTTGTCCCTGAATTGCTCACACACTCCGGCAGATTCAATGGGGGTCTGGCGGCAGATTTCTTTGACTTTATCGTTGGAAATGCATCTGCTTTGAGTGTCGCAGGATATCCACACATTCTTGCCATCTCTGTCGTAGCATAGCTTTCGTCGGTAAAGTGTGCGGAACAAACGTCCAATTTCTTGCCACTTTCGCATCTTTGGGCCACTGGTGCAACTTGAATCCGTCCCTGTTCGTGTTGTTACACCCTCCGACAACACACCGACGAGGCATGATGTCTCCAAGGTACGGAAAACAGTCGAAAAAACGGAAAATAACAGAGCTGATTTGACTCGGTGTTTGAGAAAATGGCGGATTGCTTCCCGATGTGACGCCACATTGTGACGTTATCGCTCCAAGAGCAAATATTAAAAAGACGTTTAATTCGCCAAAATTCACCCATTTAGAGTTCGGAAATCGGTTAAAAAAATATATGTCTTTTTTCTGCAACATCAAGGTATATATTGACGCTTACATAGGTCTGGTGATAATGTTCCCCTTTAAAGCCCACATAAACAACATTACCCGGTCTGCTTACTTTCATCTTCGGAACATTAATCGTCTTCGCCCATCCCTTACTCCTCATACTGCTGCCATAGCCTGGTCACGTCTCGCCTGGACTACTGCAACTCTCTTCTGTTTGGTCTCCCTCACAAGTCACTTCACAAACTTCAGCTTCTCCAGAACTCTGCAGCCCGGATAATCACCAGAACCCCTTCAATCCAGCACATCACCCCTGTTCTGCAGCAACTCCACTGGCTACCCATCAAACATTGCATCCACTTTAAAATAATTCTCCTGACTTTCAAAGCCATCCATAACCTCTCTCCATCATATCTCTCTGACCTGATCCATGTCGCCACGCCCTCACGTTCCCTAAGATCCTCTTCATCCATCCATCTCACTGTCCCTTTATTTAAACTGTCCACCACGGGTGCCCGAGCTTTCAGCCGTTCTGCCCCACATCTTTGGAACTCTTTACCACCAGACCTTCACAACTTAGATTCAATATCCCTCTTCAAATCAAGACTCAAAACACACCTACTCCTGACTGCTTATTCATTGTAATCATATTTTATTTTCTCTTTGTTGTTGTTGTTTTTTTTATTTTTTTTATCCAATTTGATTTTATTGTTGTGATTTTGTACGGTGTCCTTGAGTGCCCAGAAAGGCACCTTATAAATAAAATGTATTATTATTATTATTATTAATTACACTTGATAGAATGTATACATATTTTATAATTTTATAGAAAACATTCCTGTTTTTAAAAAAAATTTAATGAGTGTGTGATGTGCTTCAATCAGTTAAATATTTAAAAAAAAATATATATCTATATAAATATATATATTGTTTTTTTTGGGGGGGGGGGATTTGGAGTCCCTATTGACCCCCTTTGCCTAGGGCCCCCGAATACCTTGAAAGGGGCCTTAGTATATTGTTTTGGTTTGGATGAAAATTGAAGAAAAACATAAGGGGTTCTAGACTCTACCTTGAGGTATCTCACAAATAACATGATGGTATATTGCCTTGGTTTGGATGACGATAGTAGTAGTCATTTTATTTCAGACCCAGGGGGATCCATATCACAGAAGAAAAAAACATACAACGATAAAACCCAAATAAAAGAAATACAAGCAGAAATAAAATAAAATACATTTTGTATAAAAAAAAAAAAATTGAAAAAAAACCTCCACAATATTCAATATCCAGCATACATTCAACAACAAAAATAAAGGAACTCCAGGATACTACCTAGAGAAATTGCATGATTGTATTGTATTGTATTGTTGATTGTATTGTCTTGGTTTTGATGGCAATTGTGCAAAACATTTAGGGTTCCAGGACACTACCTTGAGGGATCTCACTAATTAGTAGTGTAGTTTATCATCCCGAGAACCAGTATCCTCTGCTGTGGAAATTTGTGTTTTGAATATTTGTTGTACTTTTTTTTTTGTTTACCAAATGTGTAACTCTGACAAAAGAAAGAGAACTAATACAAATGTCCACTGCAGAGGACGCTAGCTTTTCCAAGGGTATTTTTTTTATATTCTTAGCTCTATCGAGCTAGATTTGAATGCTGCCTGAGATGTACGAATACACATACTGTACATATCGCATATAAAGTACTAATTGCCTTTGGAACTAGGATGTCATCTCTTTTAATGACTTTTGAAAATGATATGAGTTAACTTGCAGCCTCCCCCTGTTTGCGCAACGTGTTTTAAATCTCTCTGCAATCAGAAGTTCCATGAAGCGGGGGAGTCGATATTTCCACTCCAACACGATGATGAAAAGAGTCTCACTTCTAATCTCCATAAAGATTAGCTGTGCAAAAATGAAATAAATAGCGTGTCGTAAAGGCACAGTCAGATGTGAGTTTGAAATGATTTATTTCAAACCCACTGGAAATTGAGGGGTCAAAGGAAAGTGGGGACGTACATGATTGAAATTCTCAGCACGTAGATAGGAAACAGGAGAAGATCCATCAGCATGCTGAGATATGATTAAACAAATCCCCAGATTGTCAACAAATACAACCATGGCTTGAAGCCGAATCGTTTCATTCCAAATCTGGCACGTGCTCTGTTTGCAGGGCATGGCACGTCACTTCACACACACAACACATTATTATCATTATTTTAACATCTAAATAATCACAAATATTTGTTATAATCTTTTGTATGTATTTTCTTTGTTTTTATTTATGCCATGAACACTCATTAGTATACGTTTTATAAACAGTTATAAATGTAAATATAAATGTGTGTGTGTATATATATATATATATATATATATATATATACATATATATATATATATATATATATATATATAAACCCGGTTTCTTTATGAGTTGGGAAATTGTGTTAGATGTAAATATAAACGGAATACAATGATTTGCAAATAATTTTCAACCCATATTCAGTTGAATATGCTACAAAGACAACATATTTGATGTTCAAACTGATAAACTTTTTTTTTTTTCCAAATAATCATAAACTTCAGAATTTGATGCCAGCAACACGTGACAAAGAAGTTGGGAAAGGTGGCAATAAATACTGATAAAGTTGGGGAATGCTCATCAAAACACTTATTTGGAACATCCCACAGGTGTGCAGGCTAATTGGGAACAGGTGGGTGCCATGATTGGCTATAAAAACAGCTCAGTCTTTCACAAGAAAGGATGGGGCGGGGTACACCCCTTTGTCCACAACTGCGTGCGCAAATAGTCAAACAGTTTAAGAACAACGTTTCTCAAAGTGCAATTGCAAGAAATTTAGGGATTTCAACATCTGCGGTCCATAATATCATCAAAAGGTTCAGAGAATCTGGAGAAATCACTCCACGTAAGCGGCATGGCCGGAAATCAACATTGAATGACCGTTACATTTGTTCCCTCAGACGGCACTGTATCAAAAACCGACATCAATCTCAAAAGGATATCACCACATGGGCTCAAGAACACTTCAGATAACCACTGTCACTAAAGACAGTTTGTCGCTACATCTGTAAGTGCAAGTTAAAGCTCTACTATGCAAAGCGAAAGCCATTTATCAACAACATCCAGAAATGCCGCCGGCTTGTCTGGGCCCGAGATCATCTAAGATGGACTCATGCAAAGTGGAAAAGTGTTCTGTGGTCTGACGAGTCCACATTTCAAATTGTTTTTGGAAATATTCGACATCGTGTCTTCCGGACCAAAGGGGAAGCGAACCATCCAGACTGTTATCGACGCAAAGTTCAAAAGCCAGCATCTGTGATGTTATGGGGGTGCATTAGTGCCCAAGGCATGGGTAACTTACACATCTGTGAAGGCACCATTAATGCTGAAAGGTACATACAGGTTTTGGAACAACATATGCTGCCATCTAAGCGCCGTCTTTTTCATGGACGCCCCTGCTTATTTCAGCAAGACAATGCCAAGCCACATTCAGCATGTAATACAACAGCGTGGCTTCGTAAAAAAAGAGTGTGGGTACTTTCCTGGTCTGCCTGCAGTCCAGACCTGTCTCCCATCGAAAATGTGCGGCGCATTATGAAGCGTAAAATACAACAGCGGAGACCCCGGACTGTTGAACGACTGAAGCTCTACATAAAACAAGAATGGGAAAGAATTCCACTTTCAAAGCTTCAACAATTAGTTTCCTCAGTTCCCAATCGTTTATTGAGTATTGTTAAAAGAAAAAGTGATGTAACACAGTGGTGAACATGCCCTTTCCCAACGTCTTTGTCACGTGTTGCAGCCATGAAATTCTAAGTTAATTATTATTTGCAAAAAAAAAATAGTTCATGAATTTGAACATTAAATATGTTGTCTTTGAAGTGCATTCAATTGAATATGGGTTGAAAGGGATTTGCAAATCATTGTATTCCGTTTATATTTAATAAAACACAATTTCCCAACTCATACGGAAACGGGGTTTGTACTTGTATAGCGCTTTTCTACCTTCAAGGTATTCAAAGTGCTTTGACACTATTTCCATTCACCCATTCACACACACATTCACACACTGATGGTGGGAGCTGCCATGCAAGGCCATAACCACGACCCATCAGGAGCAAGGGTGAAGTGTCTTGCTCAAGGACACAACGGACATGACGAGGTTGGTAGAAGGTGGGGATCGAACCAGGAACCCTCAGGTTGCTGGCACGGCCACTCTCCCAACTGCGCCACGCCAGTCCCCAAAGTTGTGGCTATACGATTAACTAAACACATGTTTCTGATTGCAATCCAATAACCATTTTGCCATTAAATAACAGAGAACATACTAAACAACTTCACTTTTAGTAGTAACTAAGCAAATGGGTTTTAAAGGCCACTAAATTGTCTGCTGACATAAGCAGTAACATATTGTTTCATTTCTTATTATATTATTTCGTCAAAACTATGAGGGACAAGCTGTAGAAAATGGATGGATTATTCATATATTTTTTCATTTACTCTTAATATCTGCTTGATTTTTGTTTTAATATGTTCTATTTACACTTCTGTTCAAATGTAATAAGCACTTATTCTTCTGTTGTTGGGATACTTTAGTTTTGGGTGATACCAAAAATGTGGGTATCGATTTGATACCAAGGATATACAAGGTCATACATTGGTCATATTTAAAGTCATCATGTGTCCAGGGATGCATTTCCTGAGTTTATAAACATATTAAAAAAATAAAAGAAGATTTTGTGTTTTGTTTTTTTAATTATGTATGTAATCATTTGTAGTATATACTATCAACAATGGAGGACAAAAGGACTGAAAAATGCTTGCAACAAAAAGAATACATTATATAGAACATTTATCACATGAAGATCTACAGAGGCAGAAAACAAGTAGCCTACAAAACATACAGTATAAGAAAAAGCTAACTAGCATACTACGAACACGGAGGAAAGAAAATGACATTTGCTCGTAATGCCTGCAGAGCGACTCCAGGCCTATAGACACAACAACTCTACACCCTGGATGGAGGGCATATGCACACACCAGTGACGTGCAGTCAGGGGAGGCAGGTGAGGCGCGGCCTCACGTGCCATCATGGGAAAAAAAAATATGTAAAAAGAAAAAAAATTAATTAAATTGTTATATGTATCCAGTGATTATACTATAAAGTTATTTTCCATTTAACTTCACCAGTTTTAAATTGTTTTTATTCAAAATCGCTGAATTTTCACATTTGCCGTTCAAATACTGAGAAGAGACTTGCGGTGATCAGCAGCCAGTTGAGCCTCACCATGGATTGCGCAATGACTCGGCTAACTGCTGGCCTGCTGTGCAGTGAGACCGTATAGCTATATGAATTATATTATACATTTCCATAGTTTAGTTAGCTGAGGTATATAATGTACAGTGTATTTTGTCAACAACTGTATGTGTGTAACGTATTTCTTGTGCTGAGCCAGTGCGAAGACGCACTGACTGAGGCTCGCAGTAATCCCGCCTCATGGTGGTAGAGGGCGCTAGTGATCCCAGGGATCATTTTTGCTACTACTTGGCTGCAGAAGAAGTGACAACAAGCAGCAACTGTTAGCGATCGTTTATTATTTCCTCTCGCCTGGACTTTTAACATGGAGGATTATATATCTAAAATAAAACAGTTTTCTTAACTGGACTTTCAATCAAAGCAGGAGGTAATACTTAAAGGAAGATCTCCATCGAGACAGAGAGACTTTTAAAACTGAAGAAAGATAAGGAAGACTTCTATAAACAAGTTATCGATGCTTTTGTTCAGAAGGAGCGGCGCATGGACTTCATTTATAAGTAAAGGTAAGACCATAATAACGTTTTTTTTATTAAGTGTGCTTTTTCGTGTGCTACAGTTTGTATGTGTAAAGTTAAAGTTAAGTTAAAGTACCAATGATTGTCACACACACTAGGTGTGGTGAAATCTGTCCTCTGCATTTGACCCATCCCCTTGATCACCCCCTGGGAGGTGAGGGGAGCAGTGGGCAGCAGCGGTGCCGCGTCCGGGAATCATTTTTGGTGATTGAACCCCCAATTCCAACCCTTGATGCTGAGTGCCGAGCAGGGAAGAATGCTGGTATGAGCTTTTAAACATAACCCATTAACTGCTGCCAATCAAATGGTGAATAAGATACTCTTTAGGGTTCATATGTTCGTAAATCTGACTGTGATGAAGTCAGTGCCTCACCAGCCATCAACCTCACCGCACGTCACTGGCACACGCAACCCCCCACCCCCAACCCACGCCTTCACTACCGCTTGATAGCAGCAGCCTGCCCTCCGTAGCCCCCACTGCCTCCCCTCTGTTGCAAGTCTTGTGAATTATTTGCAACTTGTTTATGTGTGCTATGGCTATTGGGTTTTTTTCCCCTGGCCTCAGTCTGGACCCACTTCCCGGGAGTCCAGCCTTAGACTGAATTTTTTTTTTTACTTACCCCACCCCCCCTCCAATGTTTACCTGTTTCCCACCTTTTTAAGAGGCGACAGTGCGCCTTATAACCTAATTACGGAATACTTCTGGTTGTGCTTACCGACCTCGAAGCTATTTTATTTGGTACATGGTGTAAAGATAAGTGTGACCAGTAGATGACAGTCACACATAAGAGATACGTGTAGGCTTGTGCAACCCTTTGAGACACTTGTGATTTAGGGCTATATAAATAAACATTGATTGATTGATTGATGGACTGCAAGATGACACCAGTAAACAACACCAACACTTTAAATGATCAATTGAAACACACAGCGCTCAAAAATCTGTCAAAATGTTTTAGTACGACTTTGGTAAGCTGAGAAGCCACACTGCTTGATGGATTGTTGGCACATTACGGCTACCGTAGTCAGGTGTACTGTACTGTGCCTCAACATACCGGTATTATTATGGTGTGTGTAAAAGGATCCCGAAATGGTACCAATTAGCAGACATGGCATTTTCATCGCGATATTATGCAAAACCAACTTTTCTTAAGTTGTGGTACCTGCTGATCTGTATTTGGGATCTGATTATCTGCTTACCGGGGCGGTATAGCTCGGTTGGTAGAGTAGCCGTGCCAGCAACTTGAGGGTTCCAGGTTCGATCCCCGCTTCCGCCATCCTCGTCACTGCCATTGTGTCCTTGGGCAAGACACTTTACCCACCTGCTCCCAGTGCCACTCGAATTGGTTTAAATGTAACTTAGATATTAGGTTTCACTATGTAAAAGCGCTTTGAGTCACTAGAGAAAAGCGCTATATAAATAAAATTCACTTCACTTAAGTCCTGAAAATTTGCGCCGTAGTCAATAAGCTTCTTCTTTTTCTCCATCTTTTTGTTATGGAACATTCATCCTCCGCTGTTGCCATTTCTAATATAAAGTAGTGCAAAGTTCTTACTTATATATGTCAGTGAACTCACCATGAAAGCGCTAAAACATACCGGTGTAGTGAGTTTACATTATTCACCCAAGGAACTTTAGTGATTAGACAGTTCCGGTCGGACGGTTTTTCACGGGACACATTTCCGGCGTTGTTGTTGCACGGGTGAGGAGATGCTGCTCCGTTATTGATTTAAGTAAAGTTTGAATGTCATTAAAACTGTCTTTTGACACTTCTTCCACCCCCGTCCTTGCACGCTACACCGCCACAACAAAGATGACGGGGAGAAGACGCCGCCGAAGGTGAGCCACGTAAATAAGACCGCCCACAAAACGGCGCATCCTGAAGCAACTGTCAGAAAGCGGCTTGAAAATGATCTGTAAAACATAATCTGTGCAACATTTTGACCAAAGAACCACCGTTACATGTTATGTAGACCACAAGGTAGTGTTTTACATTTAGAAAAAAAACAATATATATATGACCCCTTTAATGCGCCCTATAATCCGGTGTGCCTTTTGTATGTAAATATACCTGACTAGACCCGTTCATCAGCAGTGCGTCTTATAATCCGTTGCGCCCTATGGTCCGGAAAATACGGTATTTAAATATTATTGGAGTGCAGATATTGTTGTGAATTTAGTTTTTGAGATGCTCTGCAATAATAACAAAAGTGCTTTCAAGTCAACTTCAAAGATGCATTATCCACTATATTTCGTATTTTGACAAAATTTACTGTAATTTTAGTTGAATAAAATGTTGAGAAATTTTGTCGACTAAAACTGGACTAAAACAAAATTAATTTAGATGACTAAAATATGACTATAACTAAAATACATTTTTGTCAAAAGACTATAACTAAAACCAAGTTATAAACAGCTAAAAATTAACATTGGTTTTAGTACACACTAGGGTTGTACGGTATACTGGTATCAGTATAGTACCGCGATACTAATGAATCATTTTTGGTACTATACCGCCTCTGAAAAGTGCCGGTCCACCACCCTACCGCATACTTGCCAGCCCTCCCGGATTTTCCGGGAGGCTCCCGAAATTCAGCGCCTTTCCCGAAAACCTCCCGGGACAAATTTTCTCCCGAAAATCTCCCAAAATTCAGGCGGACTCAGGTCCATGAGGACCTGAGTCCGCTAACCCACAATATAACCAGCATACCTGCCCAATCACGTTATAACTGTAGAATGATGGAGGGCGAGTTCTTGGTTTCTTATGTGGGTTTATTGTTAGGCAGTTTCATTAACGCCCTCCCAGCGCAGCAACAACACACAACAACAGCAGTCACGTTTTCGTCTACCGTAAAGCAGTTTGTCTGCCGTAAACAGCAATGTTGTGACACTCTTAAACAGGACAATACTGCCATCTAGTGCATTTGATGAAAGCACTTTTGTGCGTGCCACACAGCAATGCATCATCAGAGAGGGTGTTCAGCATGGTTAGAAAAATAGTGACAGAGAATAGAACAAGGATGGACAATTCAACCCTTAACTCAACAATGAGTAGATGAGTGTTGTGTGTGTATATGTGTAAATAAATGAACACTGAAATTCAAGTATTTATTTTATATATATATATATATATATATATATATATATATATATATATATATATGAAATACTTGACTTGGTGAATTATAGCTGTAAATATACTCCTCCCCTTTTAGCTTTTTTGGCATCACATCTTCTTTCGGGTTTTTTTTGTTTATATTATGTTTATAAACTCAGGAAATATGTCCCTGGACACATGAGGACTTTGAATATGACAAATATATGATCCTGTAACTACTTGGTATCGGACTGATACCCAAATGTGTGGTATCATCCAATACAATATGTCAAACAACATCCAAACAACAGAAGAATAAATGATTATTACATTTTAACAGAAGTGTAGCTAGAACATGTTAAAAGAGAAAGTAAGCAGATATTATCAGTAAATGAACAAGTAGAGTGATAATTAATTTTCTACCACTTGTCCTTAATAATGTTGACAAAATAATAGAATGGAAAATGACACAATATGTTACTGCATATGTCAGCAGACTAAATTAGGAGCCTTTGTTTGTTTACTTACTAATAAAAGACAAGTTTTCTTGTGTGTTCACTATTTGTACATAGTGTCATTTACATAGTGTATATTCCCCCTCCCTCCCTCCCCGCATTTGTGTATATATTGTTTTTCAAATCGCCTGACATGTATACTGTCTATATGTACATAATTTATCAATTTTTTTAACGTACTTTTTTATATACATGTTACAGGTTATATATCTTTATTATTGAATGTATCAAATGTGATGAATATTTAATGGACCACAATGGAAACAAGCCTTTTGGCTTTTTGTGCCATCCATTTGCCTTTTTAAAGCATTATAAGGATTCAATTCTTTAAGATGTCAATAAACTTCTCAATCAATCAATCAATTTTATTTAAGGACAAACTTGCAATAAGAAACATATGTTTAATGTACCCTAAGATTTTGTTGTTAAAATAAAGCCAAAAATGCAACTTTGTGTGGTCCCCTTTATTTAAAAAAGTACCGAAAAGTATCAAAATAATTTAGGTACCGGTACACCATCAGCCCTTTTCTGCAGTTAAATATTGTTTTGGTCAAAGACAGCGAGCAACTGTCAGAGAGGACCATTGGCGTTGTTAGGCCTATTTTAGGGGGGCTCAAGCCCCCCTAAAAAATTCTTAAGCCCCCCTAAATAATTTGGTGTTTTTTTGTTGTTTTTTACAAATAAATGCCAACATATTCATTATAAAGTGGCCCAAATATGAGTTTAAATAAATAATCATAGAACCTGTTATTATTCACTCAATTTCCCCTCACTTCGTAGCGTAAGGTAGAGAGCCCCTTTCGTGCGTCGGTATCCAATCCATTCCACTTGTTCATATAGAAAATGCCCACATCACTCAAATTCCAGCCCGCATTTTCTCTGCGACCTTGCTTGCGGTCCTGCAGGTGTACGAAGCACATTATCTTCCTTTACAATGAGTGAAGCTGCACAAAACCTTGTGTAAATCATTTATTTTTTATGTTTTGTGTTTCTTGTAGAATCTATATAAAGTAATATACATTAGCCTATTGTTAAAATAATGAAAAAAACATCATTAAATATATTTGTTTTATTGTATTGTTACATTAATAGCTGTTTTATTATTATAGGATGGCTTGTTAAACATTTCATAGGATTTTCAGAGGGAGGAAAAACCAAGACATTTAATATAAAATGTAAAATGAATAAAAATACATAAAAAGAAAAAGAAAATATATGGTTAAAAGCCATCGTCCCGGGGAGCATTTCATTTCGTCCCGTGCATTTTTTTTAAATAATAATAATAACAATGAATAATTTCTAAGTCTTTGTTAGCCATTTGTGAAGTTTTGTGCTTGTGCGTAACATTCGCTCGCATCCTGTGCATCTCCTGGGGGCAAAGCCCCCCCTATCCTTAAAAGCTAGTGACGCCCCTGGAGAGGACCAAGGTCAGGCTGTACTTATCACTGTTATGCATATTGGATATTATTATTATGTCTCTATGTTGATGGGTTTCTGTCAGTGCAGCTCTCATGATTCCGTCTTTTTGATTGTTTTCAAGAGCAAATCAATATTCCTGCTTCTTCTCCCCTCGGAAAGAAGAGTCAGCTTCTTCTCCGCCAAATTCTGAATATTTCACTCACTCTGAGGTTACGCATTTGCTCAAGCTGACTTTATTCTTGCAGGAAGGAGAGCTCTCGCTCGTGCCATTGCATCATGGGAAATGGGATCCGACGGGTGGGAAAATGGGCTCATCATGTTGGTTACAGTTGGGGGAGCACTGACACTTTCATTATCTGCTGGGAGCATGTCGGCAAGGAAGGGGTAGGAAATTTGTCGAGAGGGTCACCGCCACGGCAACAACAACCACCACCTTGATGGAGTTCCAGAAGGATGTTGTGTTCAACCGTTCTCCTTTGAAGTTCCTACCTAACATGCTGCTACTTTGTGGCATTTTGACATGTTTAGGGCATAAACAAATCAAATCAAACTTTATTTATAAAGCACTTTTCATACATAAAAGAAATGCAACACTAAGTGAATTACATTCTTAAAAGCAATGCCCCGATGTCCCACCTACCCCATTGTCCATCACACACACACACACACACACTCATATCAATGCCTGACTGAGTACAGAGGAGTCAAGTGAAGAAACACTATCACAGGAAATACAACACCAAGTGCTTTACATACTTAAAAGCAAGGCCACCCACCTCCCCCATCGTCAATCGCACACATACACACACACACACACACACACAAAAACATACACAGACACACAAAAAAAACACACACACACACACTCAGATCAATGACCGACTGAGTACAGAGGAGTCAAGTGAAGAAACACTATCACAGGAAATACAACACAAAGTGCTTTACATACTTAAAAGCAAGGCCACCCACCTCCCCCATCATCAATCGCACACAAAAACACACACACACAAAAACACACACACACACACACACACACACACACACACACACACACACACACACACACACACACACACACACACACACACACACACATAAATACACAAACTCAGATCAATGCCTGACTGAGTACAGAGGAGTCAAGTGAAGAAACACTATCACAGGGCGTGGTTGGGGGCGTGGTTAAGAGGGCAGGAGTATATTTACAGCTAGAATTCACCAAGTCAAGTATTTCATATATATATAGATATATATATATATATATATATATATATATATATATATATATATATATATATTTATTTTATTATATATATATATATATATATATCCATCCATTTTCTACCGCTTATTCCCTTTGGGGTCGCGGGGGGCGCTGGAGCCTATCTCAGCTACAATCGGGCGGAAGGCGGGGTACACCCTGGACAAGTCGCCACCTCATCGCAGATATATATATATATATAAAATAAATACTTGAATTTCAGTGTTTCCACATATTCACACACATAACACTCATCTACTTATTGTTGAGTTAAGGGTTGAATTGTCCATCTTTGTTCTATTCTCTGTCACTATTTTTCTAACCATGTTGAACACCCTCTCTGATGATGCATTGCTGTGTGGCACGCACAAAAGTGCTTTCATCAAATGCACTAGAGTCTGGAATCTTCCACCTTTCCCTAGCATGGCCCAAAACCGGTCAATCCTTGCTTCCTGACGAAGATCTTCACTGCCAAGCAATGTTCCCTCTAATTTTTCATGTGTGAGCAAACGCACAAACACCCTGAGCATTCAGCAGCACATTTGTCTCAAACCTGACACAACAATTTAAATGTCTTATTATTATAATCAAGTGACAGTAGTCAATTTCAAGAGATTATTTTCTAATATATGTGATTTGGCCCACTTAGATAGTGTGTTTTTTTAAATCAGCAATGCACTATAGTATTTTATGCCTGGGTGGGGGTCCTGCTTTGGAAAGATTGTGTACCCCTTTCAGAGATCACATTTGGTTCCCCTTAAAACAGGGGTCGGCAACCCAAAATGTTGAAAGAGCCAAATTGGACCAAAAATACAAAAACAAATCTGTCTGGAGCCGCAAAAAATTAAAAGCCATATTACATATAGATAGTGTGTCATGAGATATAAATTGAATTAATATGACTTAAAGGAAACTAAATGACCTCAAATATACCTACAAATGAGGCATAATGATGCAATATGTACATATAGCTAGCCTAAATAGCATGTTAGCATCGATTAGCTTGCAGTCAGGCAGTGACCAAATATGTCTGATTAGCACTCCACACAAGTCAATAACATCAACAAAACTCACCTTTGTGGATTCATGCACAACGTTAAAAGTGCGGTGGACAAATGAGACAGAAAAAGAAGTGGCATAAAACACGTCCTAGAAGTTGGAGAAAGTTATACATGTAAACAAACTGCGGTGAGTTCAAGGACCGCCAAAATTAGTAGGACAAAACGGCGCTCGCCAAATACTGGAATCAGTGAAGCATGTTTAATACAAACAGTGTTCTTTATAACAATTAGGGAGGTTTGTGTCATGTTTGTCCCCCTACAGAAACCATATTAAAAAAAAAAAAAAAAAATGTCCCCTCAACTTTTCATATATTTTTGAAAAAGCTCCAGAGAGCCACTAGGGCGGCGCTAAAGAGCCGCATACGGCTCTAGAGCCGCGGGTTGCCGACCCCTGCCTTAAAACATTCACATGTTGCATGAGATGAAGTCTTTATTAACTTTCTGTCCGTAAAATAAATATTTTTATTAGCAATTATGTAGTCCTGTAGCATCATTTCATGATTAATATCCAAAAAATAACAATCTTAACAAGTGACAGTAGAATAAGCACACTGATTGAGGAGTCATAGTAAAACGACCTGAAATGTACACTTTACGTGTAGTGTTGGAGTTGTCCAACTTTTTGTGTGGCCATAAACGCACCAGTGGCTAATTGCCATAGTGCAGGTGAGAGAGAGAGTAAACGGCTGCTGTTCATATAACAGATGACAAAGAGTTGCTTTTGGCTTGGTTTGTGCGGTAGACAACGACCAGTTTTGCTAGATAGAAGTATTTTACACATTGTTTTGGTGTGGTTATGGCCGACAAACAATTTCGCTAAATAAAGGGACCGATGGAATTCCTGTCCTCCTTAAAGTGTCTCCACAGACGTTACAATAATTTAAGTGTTGACAAACATTGTTTATCTGTTGTGGCCGCCATTCGTCACCTGTTACTCACAGTTGCATTGCAAGATCATACAAAACAAACTATTTGTTTATTTTGTTTAGAGAGGGATTTGATTTTTTGCGCGGCATAGATTTGCTGTACGCAGAGGACGCGTGAGCAGTGCGCAATTGCGCAGGTGCGCACCTTAGAGGAAACGTTGCTGCCAAGCACTTGGTAGTCCACTACTTCTTCCCGGAGGCTATCCAGGTGCAATCGCAGCTGCGGCTTGGAACTTACAAGCGTATTTCTTCGTCTTACTCGTCGTCGGCGTCGCCATGGCTGTATCTTCCTCGTTCGTCTGCTTCGTCTCCTTGTTGTGTGCGCAGTTGTGCACTGCACTCTCTAAAAACCGGAGATGTTATAACGTGATTGGGCAGGCACGCTGTTTATATCGTGGGAAAGCGGACGTGAAAAAAGGCTGTCCTCACTCAGGTCCGCATGGAGCTGGAGGGGGCGTGGCCTCCAGCGCCGGCTGAAAATCGGGAGATTTTTGGGAGAATATTTGTCCCGGGAGGTTTTCGGGAGAGGCGCTGAATTTCGGGAGTCTCCCGGAAAATTCGGGAGGGTTGGCAAGTATGCTTTAAAGAAGACTCGTTGGCGAAGACTGGGTTGAGTGAAGAGCGAGAAGACTGGGAGAGAACCATGAAGATGCCACCTTTGTACTTTCCTACAAGTTCTTTCATGAATTCCTCAAATTCTATACTCAAGTGCTAGGACTCGCAACTTTCTTTGGCCCTCTTGTGGATTAAACTCCTTTTATTTGTTTTTAAATGTCTAAACAACCTCGCGCCAACCTATCTCTCCGACCTCCTTCAGCCTTACTGCCCCACCCGATCCTTAAGATCAGCCGATCAGCTGCTGTTGACGGTCCCTGACACAAGGCTGAAGCTTAGAGGTGACAGAGCTTTCGCCGCTGCTGCTCCCAAGCTCTGGAACGACCTACCTCTGAGTATTAGACAAGCCTCCTCTCTTCCTGTTTTTAAATCTCTCTTAAAAACATACTTTTATTCCATGGCTTTTAACACTGAGTGATATCCATCCTGCAATGGCGCCCCATAATACACATGCTGTGAACCTGTTTTTATGTTTTTATGTTTTTATTTATTCTATTTTATTTATTTATTTTTTATCGTGTTTTGTTTGTGTTGTGTTTGCTTGGTACTCGTATTATCTTTTAACCTGCCCATTGTACAGCACTTTGGCTACCCCTGTGGTAAATTTTAAATGTGCTTTATAAATAAAGTTGATTTGATTTGATTTGATTTGATTATTTTGCATTGATACTTAATAAAAAAGAAGCAGAGAGAACGAGTCAATGACGCGATTTTTGGGAACTCGATTTGATTGCGGAATGATTCGAGGGGGCACAAACCAGTTTGTGAAAATATATTTGGGTTTATGAAAACCTACGTAGCTACTAGACTACACTGCTACTAGGATTATTTTTCAACATATTAATGTTTTAAATGATGCATACAGTATTTTATGTACAACTCAAATAGGGCTGCAACAATTAAATCGATCAGAAAAATTTATGGTTTATATTTTGTTGCTTTGATTAATCATTTAATTAATATATAACTAATGCAAATTAAAATCTGCACCACATGGAGTGCCTGGAACTTTAAATACACAGACATAGTTTCCGCAAGGCCGGCTGATCCCTGTGGCAGCAATCACCTAAGCCCCACTTTGGTTTTCAGTGGAAATTTTCACTAAATCTGTACGTGTGTCTGCGTATCAATCTTGATTCTTTACTTTTTTATTGAGTTCAACTGCAAATAAGCCACCAAGGGACCAAAAAGAAGTTGGTAGTGCCAGCGCTTTGGCAAAGAATGTGAGAAATTAATTAAGGTGGCATCTGTGTGGCTTCATCAAAGATAAGTGATGTTAAAGGTTCATTTATTCTCTTCTCTTCATTTCATTTTTTGTTTCTCTACTTTTTTATTGAGTTCAACTGGAAAATAAGCCACAAGAGGCCAAAGAGAGTTGTGAGTGCCAGCGCTTTGGTGAAGAAGGTGAGAAATTAATTAAGGTGGCATCTGTGTGGCTTCATCAAAGATAAGTGATGTTAAATGTTCATGTATTCTCTTCTCTTCGTTTCATTTTTTGTTTCGCTCCTTTTTTGTGTGTGTTCAACTGCAAAATAAGCCACCAAGGGGCCAAAGAGAGTTGTGAGTGCCATCGCTTTGGCAAAGAAGGTGAGAAATTAATTAATGTGGCATCTGTGTGGCTTCATCAAAGATAAGTGATGTTAAAGGTCTGTGCATTCTCTTCATTTAATTTTTTTGTTTCTCTACTTTTTTATTGTGTTCAACTGCAAAATAAGCCACCAAGGGGCCAAAGAGAGTTGTGAGTGCCAGCGCTTTGGTGAAGAAGGTGAGAAATTAATTAATGTGGCATCTGTGTGGCTTCATCAAATATAAATGTTGTTAAAGGTTCATGTATTCTCTTCTCTTCATTTAATTTTTTGTTTCTCTACTTTTTTATTGAGTTCCACTGCAAAATAAGCCACCAAGGGGCCAAAGAGAGTTGTGAGGGCCAGCGCTTTGGCAAAGAAGGTGAGAAATTAATTAAGGTGGCATCTGTGCGGCTTCATCAAAGATAAGTGATGTTAAATGTTCATGTATTCTCTTCTCTTCATTTCATTTTTTGTTTCGCTCCTTTTTTGTGTGTGTTCAACTGCAAAATAAGCCACCAAGGGGCCAAAGAGAGTTGTGAGTGCCACCGCTTTGGTGAAGAAGGTGAGAAATTAATTGAGGTGGCATCTGTGCGGCTTCATCAGAGATAAGTGATCTTAAAGGTTCATATATTCTCTTCATTTCATTTTTGTTTCTCTACTTTTTTATTGAGTTCCACTGCAAAATAAGCCACCAAGGGGCCAAAGAGAGTTGTGAGTGCCAGCGCTTTGGCAAAGAAGGTGAGAAATTAATTAAGGTGGCATCTGTGTGGATTCATCAAAGATAAGTGATGTTAAAGGATCATGCATTCTCTTCATTTCATCTTTTTGTTTCTCTACTTTTTTATTGTGTTCAACTGCAAAATAAGCCAAAAAGGGGCCAAAGAGAGTTGTGAGTGCCAGCGCTTTGGCAAAGAAGGTGAGAAATTAATTAAGGTGGCATCTGTGTGACTTCATCAAAGATAAGTGATGTTAAATGTTCATGTATTCTCTTCTCTTCATTTCATTTTTTGTTTCGCTCCTTTTTTGTGTGTGTTCAACTGCAAAATAAGCCACCAAGGGGCCAAAGAGAGTTGTGAGTGCCACCGCTTTGGTGAAGAAGGTGAGAAATTAATTGAGGTGGCATCTGTGCGGATTCATCAAAGATAAGTGATGTTAAAGGATCATGCATTCTCTTCATTTCATCTTTTTGTTTCTCTACTTTTTTATTGTGTTCAACTGCAAAATAAGCCAAAAAGGGGCCAAAGAGAGTTGTGAGTGCCAGCGCTTTGGCAAAGAAGGTGAGAAATTAATTAAGGTGGCATCTGTGTGACTTCATCAAAGATAAGTGATGTTAAATGTTCATGTATTCTCTTCTCTTCATTTCATTTTTTGTTTCGTTCCTTTTTTGTGTGTGTTCAACTGCAAAATAAGCCACCAAGGGGCCAAAGAGAGTTGTGAGTGCCACCGCTTTGGTGAAGAAGGTGAGAAATTAATTGAGGTGGCATCTGTGCGGCTTCATCAGAGATAAGTGATGTTAAATGTTCATGTATTCTCTTAATTTCATCCTTTATTTGTATTTTACACTGTTTTTTGCATGTAAAACTTTTTGTTAATATTTGTGGGTGTTTTCGGTTCGGTTTTCGTACGATCTGGTCTTGGTTTGACCTTTGGTAACTTTTCGTGCCGTCACACTATATTTTGACCCTGAGAAAGCAATAACGAGAGTTCTTCAACACCTGAAGTTGACTTTTCACGGTAATAAAATCTTAAAAGAAAGTCACCGCAGGCGTAAAGTGCCTTTTGCAAAGCAGCCAGACATGTGAGGCTGAATCATCTCTGACTCGACTCTCGCTGCCTTTGAGCTGTGGCGCTGACGTGAATAATTCAGAATCAAGACGCTGAGGTGCTTGTCAGCCGTCGCAGACAGGCGGCGGGTGTCGACTTTGGCACGAGTTTCCAGTGAAGAGGTGATATTCAATTAGACGCAACCAAGAAGAGCCGTCGCAGCGGGCCTTTTCATCGCTGCCGTGGATGAATCAATGAAAAAATAATAAGGGGCGGTCAATAATGCATCATAATCAGATGTACTCCAGCAATCTGTTATCGATGACTTGCATTGATATGCGGACTAAATAACAGGGGCTGAACATTAGCACACTGTTGTTGCTCGGGGGCATGGAAGACGAACACCTGTAAATAGAGATGTCACAGTCTCGCCCTACGCTCTAAGGTTCAGCTCCCGCGTCCCTCTATTTATTCAGGAGTTCCCTCGTCAACATCACTGAGGCCGCCTCTAAAAGGAGTGGTCCCATATATCATGCAAAGCAGGTCCAGTACGCACAATACGTGACGGAATGTGCTGGGGCCTTGTGTTTTCGCCTTGTCTCTGCTTCGTCTGCGTGCTGTCGTCTTATCTGCGTTGAGGTCCTTGAAGTCCTTGGCTGTTAGCGGGCTAAAACAAAGATAACATATGCGGTTGAGGCCACCCCTCAGACAAGAAGTTTTGTCCTTGCACAGATAGGAAAAATACAGCTTGAGCACAATAGCTAATAACTGTAGCAACGGACTTTAAGCATACTAAAGTTGTGTGATAATATATATACATGATTATTCTAACACTGAGCTATCATAAATTAATCAAATCTTCATTAGACACGTAAACAATGTGATAAAGAACATTTTACATCAATCAAACTAGGGATCTAGATATCTGGTCAGGACACTCCTCACTCTTTTGCCTTCACCTTCATTGTCCATTCGTTTTGGTGACTTTATATACTCTGGACCTAGACGTTGAGCCCGCGACATACATGGCGGATAATAACTGATACAGTCTGCTTTGCCAGTCTAAATGCATTCGCCATTTTCCGTAGTCTTCCCTCGACGGCCAGGTAATACAAAGCACACGCTACCTTTTTTGTCACATCCACGGGAGCTCGCATTCTCGTTGACTCTCCTTCGACAAATGAACGAAGTGTTTCGCTAAGTAGAATCACAGCTGACCTGGACATTGGAAAGTTCTCTTGTCGTCTGAAAAGTGTTGTATCCCAAATAGCTGCAATCGCTTTCTCTTAAGGTATTCATGTGTGATTTCCACAATTGTCTGTACATGTAGAAGAAGGAGAAACACGGGCATGTCTGGATGACTCGCTTCCATATTTCCAGTGGTTACCTCCGAGTTACGAAACCGCTTCATTATGAAGCTGGCTGTGGCGCGTTCTTTCTGACGTAACTTCCTGTGTGGGCGCGGTCCTTCTGACGTCACTTCCTCTCCGAACTCAGTTTGTAAACGATCAATGAGTCCATACAAAGCTAAGTGCCGGAGATTCAAGAAATACACGGCGCATTTAGCCGTGTAAAAATTTGTCCGAGGAGGGCCGCCTTAAACACTGGTTTAGTGTGGCTGAAACGGGGCTCAGGCTAAATAGTTATTCGTTTAAGGCAGGGGTCCCCAAACTACGGCCCGCGGGCCGGATACGGCCCCCCCCAGCGTCCAGAATCCAGCCCAACGGGAAGTCCCAAGTAAAAAAAATATATATATATTTTTAAATAATACCAAAAAAAAATACAATTATTATTTATTTTTTTATGGTATTTTTTTTATTTTTTTTATTTGTCCTTACTAGTCCATTTTCTACCGTCTCCTAGCCACTCAGGCAAATAATATTGTCTAAAAATGTATTTTACCATCGATAACGTGACATGAAGCAAGTGCGCTCTTTAAGTCAATTAGTGCGCGAGGAATATATATATATATATATATATATATATATATATATATATATATATATATATATATATATATATATATATATATATATATATATATATATATATATTCCTCGCGCACTAATTGACTTAAAAAGTGCGCTCTTTAAGTCAATTAGTGCGCGAGGAATATATATATATATATATATATATATATATATATATATACATATATATATATATATATATATATATATATATATATATATATTCCTCGCGCACTAATTGACTTAAAGAGCGCACTTGCTTCATGTCACATATACATATATACACATGTATACACACATATATATATATATACACACACATATAGACACATATACATGTATACACATGTATACACATATATACACACACACATTTACATATAATATATATATATATATATATAGTGCGGCCCCCAGCCAAATGCGGCCCCGGAGTCAAAAAGTTTGGGGATCCCTGGTTTAAGGGGTTAAACGACTTAGTGTAGACATGGCCTTAGGAGGTGGGAGGAAGCCGGACTACCCGTAGGAAAGCCACGCAGTCACGGGGAGAACATGCAAACTCCACACAGAGAGACCCCGAGCCCGGGGATCAAACCCAGGACCTTTGTATTGTGAGACACATACACTAACCCCTGTTCTGCCCTATGTAGTATTTATTACAATGTTTTTTGTTTTTGTTTTTTTATTATGTTTTACTTCTGCACTACAACAACGTAATTTCCCCAGTGTGGGATAAGTAACGGAGCAGGCACAAGACATTAAAACATTGTTGAGAACTTGTTGAATTGGTTTCTGACGTTGAGCAACTCAAACCAACGTGCTTTTTGACGACGTGTAATCAATACTGGGTTTCATTTCCCAACCGATATTTTACAACACAAAGACAACATGTTTTTTGACGACGTTTATTCAATGTCAGGTTGTGACGTTGAATTGACCATTTAAATTTAAATGAGGATGCAACCTTTCTGGGTCTTTCAGAAATATTTTTTAAAGAAGTGAGCCAACCATCGGTGCTTTGTTTACAGTGCTCTAGATCAGTGGTTCTTAACCTTGTTGGAGGTACCGAACCCCACCAGTTTCATATGCGCATTCACCGAACCCTTCTTTAGTGAAAAATACAATGTTGTTTTTTTTCAAATTCAAGACAAAGTTATGTGTTTTTGGTAACACTTTAGTATGGGGAACATATTCTAAGTAACAAAGACTTAATTTACAGTTATTTGGACACTAGGGGAACATATTCTAAGTAACAAAAACTTAATTTAGAGTTATTTGGACACGAGGGGAACATATTCTAAGTAACAAAGACTTAATTTAGAGTTATTTGGACACTAGGGGAACATATTAAAGTAACAAAGACTTAATTTAGAGTTATTTGGACACTAGGGGAACATATTCTAAGTAACAAAGACTTAATTTAGAGTTATTTGGACATGGGCGGAACATATTCCAAGTAACAAAGACTTCATTTAGAGTTATTTGGACACTAAGGGAACCTATTCTAAGTAACAAAGACTTAATGTAGAGTTATTTGGACACTAGGGGTACATATTCTAAGTAACAAAGACTTAATTTAGAGTTATTTGGACACTAGGGGAACATATTCTAAGTAACAAAGACTTAATTTAGAGTTATTTGGACATGGGCGGAACATATTCCAAGTAACAAAGACTTAATTTAGAGTTATTTGGACACTAAGGGAACCTATTCTAAGTAACAAAGACTTAATGTAGAGTTATTTGGACACTAGGGATACATATTCTAAGTAACAAAGACTTAATTTAGAGTTATTTGGACACTAGGGGAACATATTCTAAGTAACAAAGACTAAATTTAGAGTTATTTGGACACCAGGGGAACATATTCTAAGTAACAAAGACTTAATTTAGAGTTATTTGGACACTAGGGGAACATATTCTAAGTAACAAAGACTTAATTTAGAGTTATTTGGACATGGGCGGAACATATTCCAAGTAACAAAGACTTAATTTAGAGTTATTTGGACACTAAGGGAACCTATTCTAAGTAACAAAGACTTAATGTAGAGTTATTTGGACACTAGGGGAACATATTCTAAGTAACAAAGACTTAATTTAGAGTTATTTGGACAATAGGGGAACATATTAAAGTAACAAAGACTTAATTTAGAGTTATTTGGACACTAAGGGAACATATTCTAAGTAACAAAAACTTAATTTAGAGTTATTTGGACACGAGGGGAACATATTCTAAGTAACAAAGACTTAATTTAGAGTTATTTGGACACTAGGGGAACATATTAAAGTAACAAAGACTTAATTTAGAGTTATTTGGACACTAGGGGAACATATTCTAAGTAACAAAGACTTAATTTAGAGTTATTTGGACATGGGCGGAACATATTCCAAGTAACAAAGACTTCATTTAGAGTTATTTGGACACTAAGGGAACCTATTCTAAGTAACAAAGACTTAATGTAGAGTTATTTGGACACTAGGGGTACATATTCTAAGTAACAAAGACTTAATTTAGAGTTATTTGGACACTAGGGGAACATATTCTAAGTAACAAAGACTTAATTTAGAGTTATTTGGACATGGGCGGAACATATTCCAAGTAACAAAGACTTAATTTAGAGTTATTTGGACACTAAGGGAACCTATTCTAAGTAACAAAGACTTAATGTAGAGTTATTTGGACACTAGGGATACATATTCTAAGTAACAAAGACTTAATTTAGAGTTATTTGGACACTAGGGGAACATATTCTAAGTAACAAAGACTAAATTTAGAGTTATTTGGACACCAGGGGAACATATTCTAAGTAACAAAGACTTAATTTAGAGTTATTTGGACACTAGGGGAACATATTCTAAGTAACAAAGACTTAATTTAGAGTTATTTGGACATGGGCGGAACATATTCCAAGTAACAAAGACTTAATTTAGAGTTATTTGGACACTAAGGGAACCTATTCTAAGTAACAAAGACTTAATGTAGAGTTATTTGGACACTAGGGGAACATATTCTAAGTAACAAAGACTTAATTTAGAGTTATTTGGACACTAGGGGAACATATTAAAGTAACAAAGACTTAATTTAGAGTTATTTGGACACTAGGGGAACATATTCTAAGTAACAAAGACTTAATTTAGAGTTATTTGGACATGGGCGGAACATATTCCAAGTAACAAAGACTTAATTTAGAGTTATTTGGACACTAAGGGAACCTATTCTAAGTAACAAAGACTTAATGTAGAGTTATTTGGACACTAGGGGTACATATTCTAAGTAACAAAGACTTAATTTAGAGTTATTTGGACACTAGGGGAACATATTCTAAGTAACAAAGACTAAATTTAGAGTTATTTGGACACCAGGGGAACATATTCTAAGTAACAAAGACTTAATTTAGAGTTATTTGGACACTAGGGGAACATATTCTAAGTAACAAAGACTTAATTTAGAGTTATTTGGACATGGGCGGAACATATTCCAAGTAACAAAGACTTAATTTAGAGTTATTTGGACATGGGCGGAACATATTCCAAGTAACAAAGACTTCATTTAGAGTTATTTGGACACTAAGGGAACCTATTCTAAGTAACAAAGACTTAATGTAGAGTTATTTGGACACTAGGGGTACATATTCTAAGTAACAAAGACTTAATTTAGAGTTATTTGGACACTAGGGGAACATATTCTAAGTAACAAAGACTTAATTTAGAGTTATTTGGACATGGGCGGAACATATTCCAAGTAACAAAGACTTAATTTAGAGTTATTTGGACACTAAGGGAACCTATTCTAAGTAACAAAGACTTAATGTAGAGTTATTTGGACACTAGGGATACATATTCTAAGTAACAAAGACTTAATTTAGAGTTATTTGGACACTAGGGGAACATATTCTAAGTAACAAAGACTAAATTTAGAGTTATTTGGACACCAGGGGAACATATTCTAAGTAACAAAGACTTAATTTAGAGTTATTTGGACACTAGGGGAACATATTCTAAGTAACAAAGACTTAATTTAGAGTTATTTGGACATGGGCGGAACATATTCCAAGTAACAAAGACTTAATTTAGAGTTATTTGGACACTAAAGGGAACCTATTCTAAGTAACAAAGACTTAATGTAGAGTTATTTGGACACTAGGGGAACATATTCTAAGTAACAAAGACTTAATTTAGAGTTATTTGGACACTAGGGGAACATATTAAAGTAACAAAGACTTAATTTAGAGTTATTTGGACACTAGGGGAACATATTCTAAGTAACAAAGACTTAATTTAGAGTTATTTGGACATGGGCGGAACATATTCCAAGTAACAAAGACTTAATTTAGAGTTATTTGGACACTAAGGGAACCTATTCTAAGTAACAAAGACTTAATGTAGAGTTATTTGGACACTAGGGGTACATATTCTAAGTAACAAAGACTTAATTTAGAGTTATTTGGACACTAGGGGAACAGATTCTAAGTAACAAAGACTAAATTTAGAGTTATTTGGACACCAGGGGAACATATTCTAAGTAACAAAAACTTAATTTAGAGTTATTTGGACATGGGCGGAACATATTCCAAGTAACAAAGACTTAACTTAGAGTGATTTGGACACTAGGGGAACATATTCTAAGTAACAAAGACTTAATTTAGAGTTATTTGGACACTAGGGGAACATATTCTAAGTAACAAAGACTTAATTTAGAGTTATTTGGACACTAGGGGAACATATTAAAGTAACAAAGACTTAATTTAGAGTTATTTGGACACTAGGGGAACATATTCTAAGTAACAAAGACTTAATTTAGAGTTATTTGGACATGGGCGGAACATATTCCAAGTAACAAAGACTTAATTTAGAGTTATTTGGACACTAAGGGAACCTATTCTAAGTAACAAAGACTTAATGTAGAGTTATTTGGACACTAGGGGTACATATTCTAAGTAACAAAGACTTAATTTAGAGTTATTTGGACACTAGGGGAACATATTCTAAGTAACAAAGACTAAATTTACAGTTATTTGGACACCAGGGGAACATATTCTAAGTAACAAAAACTTAATTTAGAGTTATTTGGACATGGGCGGAACATATTCCAAGTAACAAAGACTTAACTTAGAGTTATTTGGACACTAGGGGAACATATTCTAAGTAACAAAGACTTAATTTAGAGTTATTTGGACACTAGGGGAACATATTCTAAGTAACAAAGACTTAATTTAGAGTTATTTGGACACCAGGGGCACATATTCTAAGTAGCAAAGACTTAATTTAGAGTTATTTAGACACCAGGGGAACATATTCTAAGTAACAAAGACTTAATTTAGAGTTATTTGGACAACAGGGGAACATATTCTAAGTAACAAAGACTTAATTTAGAGTTATTTGGACACTAGGGGAACATATTCTAAGTAACAAAGACTTAATTTAGAGTTATTTGGACACTAGGGGAACATAGTCTAAGTAACAAAGACTTAATTTAGAGTTGTTTGGACTCTAGGGGAACATATTCTAAGTAACAAAGACTTAATTTAGAGTTATTTGGACACTAAGGGAACATATTCTAAGTAGCAAAGACTTAATTTAGAGTTATTTGGACACTAGGGGAACATATTCTATGTAACAAAGACTTAATTTAGAGTTATTTGAACACCAGGGGAACATATTCTAAGTAACAAAAACTTAATTTAGAGTTATTTGGACACGAGGGGAACATATTCTAAGTAACAAAGACTTAATTTAGAGTTATTTGGACACTAGGGGAACATATTCTAAGTAAAAAAGACTACATTTAGAGTTATTTGGACACTAGGGGAACATATTAAAGTAACAAAGACTTAATTTAGAGTTATTTGGACACTAAGGGAACATATTCTAAGTAACAAAGACTTAATTTAAAGTTATTTGGACACCAGGGGAACATATTCTAAGTAACAAAGACTTAATTTAGAGTTATTTGGACACTAAGGGAACATATTCTAAGTAACAAAGACTACATTTAGAGTTATTTGGACACTAAGGGAACATATTAAAGTAACAAAGACTTAATTTAGAGTTATTTGGACACCAGGGGACCATATTCTAAGTAACAAAGACTTAATTTAGAGTTATTTGGACACTAGGGGAACATATTCTAATTAACAAAGACTACATTTAGAGTTATTTGGACACTAGGGGAACATATTCTAAGTAACAAAGACTACCGTACATTTAGAGTTATTTGGACACTAGGGGAACATATTCTAAGTAACAAAGACTTAATTTACAGTTATTTGGACAACAGGGGAACATATTCTAAGTAACAAAGACTACATTTAGAGTTATTTGGACACAAGGGGAACATATTCTAAGTAACAAAAACTTAATTTAGAGTTATTTGGACACTAGGGGAACATATTCTAAGTAACAAAGACTTAATTTACTGTTATTTGGACACTAGGGGAACATATTCTAAGTAACAAAGACTTAATTTAGAGTTGTTTGGACACTAGGGGAACATATTCTAAGTAACAAAAACTTAATTTAGAGTTATTTGGACACTAAGGGAACATATTCTAAGTAACAAATACTTAATTTAGAGTTATTTGGACACTAGGGGAACATATTCTAAGTAACAAAGACTACATTTAGAGTTATTTGGACACTAGGGGAACATATTAAAGTAACAAAGACTTAATTTAGAGTTATTTGGACACTAAGGGAACATATTCTAAGTAACAAAGATTTAATTTAGAGTTATTTGGACACTATGGGAAAATATTCTAAGTAACAAAGACTTAATTTAGAGTTATTTGGACACTAGGGGAACATATTCTAACCAAAAAAGACTTGATTTAGATTTATTTGGACACTAGGGGAACATATTCTAAGTAACAAAGACTTAATTTAGTGTTATTTGGACACTAGGGGAACATATTCTAAGTAACAAAGACTACATTTAGAGATATTTGGACATGAGGGGAACATATACTAAGTACCAAAGACTTAATTTAGAGTTATTTGGACACTAGGGGAACATATTCTAAGTAACAAAGACTTAATTTAGAGTTATTTGGACACTAGGGGAACATATTCTAAGTAACAAAGACTACATTTAGAGTTATTTGGACACTAAGGGAACATATTAAAGTAACAAAGACTTAATTTAGAGTTATTTGGACACAAGGGGAACATATTCTAAGTAACAAAGACTTAATTTAGAGTTATTTGGACACTAGGGGAACATATTCTAAGGAAAAAAGACTACATTTAGAGTTATTTGGTCACTAGGGGATCATATTGTAAGTAACAAAGACTTAATTTAGAGTTATTTGGACACCAGGGGAACATATTCTAAGTAACAAAGACTTAATTTAGAGTTATTTGGACACTAGGGGAACATATTCTAAGTAACAAAGACTACATTTAGAGTTATTTGGTCACTAGGGGATCATATTGTAAGTAACAAAGACTTAATTTACAGTTATTTGGACACTAGGGGAACATATTCTAAGTAACAAAGACTACATTTAGAGTTATTTGGACACTAGGGGAACATATTCTAAGTAACAAAGACTACATTTAGAGTTATTTGGACACTAGGGAAACATATTCTAAGTAACAAAGACTTAATTTACAGTTATTTGGACACCAGGGGAACATATTCTAAGTAACAAAGACTACATTTAGAGTTATTTGGACACCAGGGGAACATATTCTAAGTAACAAAAACTTAATTTAGAGTTATTTGGACACTAGGGGAACATATTCTAAGTAACAAAGACTTAATTTACAATTATTTGGACACTAGGGGAACATATTCTAAGTAACAAAGACTTAATTTAGAGTTGTTTGGACACTAGGGGAACATATTCTAAGTAACAAAAACTTAATTTAGAGTTATTTGGACACTAAGGGAACATATTCTAAGTAACAAAGACTTAATTTAGAGTTATTTGGACACTAGGGGAACATATTCTAAGTAACAAAGACTACATTTAGAGTTATTTGGACACTAGGGGAACATATTAAAGTAACAGAGACTTAATTTAGAGTTATTTGGACACTAAGGGAACATATTCTAAGTAACAAAGATTTAATTTAGAGTTATTTGGACACTAGGGGAACATTTTCTAAGTAACAAAGACTTAATTTAGAGTTATTTGGACACTAGGGGAACATATTCTAACCAAAAAAGACTTGATTTAGAGTTATTTGGACACTAGGGGAACATATTCTAAGTAACAAAGACTTAATTTAGAGTTATTTGGACACTAGGGGAACATATTCTAAGTAACAAAGACTACATTTAGAGATATTTGGACACGAGGGGAACATATTCTAAGTACCAAAGACTTAATTTAGAGTTATTTGGACACTAGGGGAACATATTGTAAGTAACAAAGACTTAATTTAGAGTTATTTGGACACTAGGGGAACATATTCTAAGTAACAAAGACTACATTTAGAGTTATTTGGACACTAATGGAACATATTAAAGTAACAAAGACTTAATTTAGAGTTATTTGGACACAAGGGGAACATATTCTAAGTAACAAAGACTTAATTTAGAGTTATTTGGACACTAGGGGAACATATTCTAAGGAACAAAGACTACATTTAGAGTTATTTGGTCACTAGGGGATCATATTGTAAGTAACAAAGACTTAATTTAGAGTTATTTGGACACCAGGGGAAAATATTCTAAGTAACAAAGACTTAATTTAGAGTTATTTGGACACTAGGGGAACATATTCTAAGTAACAAAGACTTAATTTAGAGTTATTTGGACACTAGGGGAACATATTCTAAGTAACAAAGACTTAATTTAGAGTTATTTGGACACTAGGGGAACATATTCTAAGTAACAAAGACTTAATTTAGAGTTATTTGGACACTAGGGGAACATATTCTAAGGAACAAAGACTTAATTTAGAGTTATTTGGACACTAGGGGAACATATTCTAAGTAACAAAGACTTAATTTGGAGTTATTTGGACACTAGGGGAACATATTCTAAGTAACAAAGACTTAATTTAGAGTTATTTGGACACTAGGGGAACATATTCTAAGTAACAAAGACTTAATTTAGAGTTATTTGGACACTATAGGGGAACATATTCTAAGTAACAAAGACTTAATTTAGAGTTATTTGGACACTAGGGGAACATATTCTAAGTAACAAAGACTACATTTAGAGTTATTTGGACACTAGGGGAACATATTCTAAGGAACAAAGACTACATTTAGAGTTATTTGGTCACTAGGGGATCATATTCTAAGTAACAAAGACTTAATTTAGAGTTATTTGGACACCAGGGGAACATATTCTAAGTAACAAAGACTTAATTTAGAGTTATTTGGACACTAGGGGAACATATTCTAAGTAACAAAGACTAAATTTAGAGTTATTTGGACACCAAGGGAACATATTCTAAGTAACAAAGACTTAATTTAGAGTTATTTGGACACGAGGGGAACATATTCTAAGTAATAAAGACTTAATTTAGAGTTATTTGGTTAGGGTTAGTGTTAGAGGGTTAAGGCCAGGGTTAGAGGGTTAGGGGGTTAGGGTTATAATAAGGCCACGCCGAATAAGGCATTAATAAGTACTTAATAATGACTAGTTAAGAGCCAATATGTTACTAATTTGCATGTTAATAAGCAACTAATTAATGGTGAATATGTTCCCCATACTAAAGTGTTACCATGTTTTTTTTACTGGTGCACAAAATGAACCGTGCATGAACATCACCTTGTTCAAAGAACAAAACCAACACAGTGCATAAACTCACAACAAATTACACACCTGCAAATCAGTCTGACTTCTGCTGTTGCCGTATCCGTAATACGCCGAACCCCTGAGGCCGACTCACCGAACCCCTAGGGTTCCATCGAACCCAGGTTAAGAACCACTGGTCTAGATGTTTACAGTGCTCTAGATGTTTATAGTGCTCTAGATGTTTATAGTGCTCTAGATGGTGGTCTGGGATTGGCTAGCTTTGTATTGTTTTCAGGGCGTATGTACTTTTTTATTCACAGTGTTGACCGGTGAATATATATAAGAGAATACAAGGGATTCACCCTTGTACAATGTCGGTGGCACTTTGTGCTGACCTGTCAGTCAAGCTGTGTTTTTTTTGCTTATTTTACCACCCGCCAATTTCCGCAAACCCCCAACCCACCTCCCCAACCCCCTCAGCAATCTCACTGTCTGCCTTGTTTTTGGACGGGTCTGCACAAAGCTTTAGATACACAACCTCCGTGTTCCTTTGGGGCCGCGTTGCCATACCAACCACATGCGCAGAGAAATGGAATTCTAGTCCAATTGTCTTATTTTTTTTCCTCATCTGTCACAAAACCAGGGCACAATTTCAGAAATTCCGCGGAATACAAACGGCTGCGACGACATTAACAAAACAGAAAAGGATTGCAGTCGCACAACACAAGAGCAGCACAATGCTATGATGCAAATGCGGAGACTGGAGTCATCATTTGTCAACAGTCGTGACTTGAATTAAATAAGGAAATGTCCTGCTAGTTCAGAACAAGTGTGTCACCACATTCAAGAGAAGATAAACGATCTGATATGCTGTGATGCATCAGTGTCAGGCCTTTTTTTTAATTATTTGGCTTTACTGAAGCAATTTCTACTTTGGTCTTGTCTGTGTCATTAAAACAAAATAAAATAATTCATTTTCATTCCATATTTACAACCATCAATCCAGGTGAGAGTTGAGTTTATGTCACAGCTTTGGATCCTGCAAACACAGAACATTTCTAGTCCAATATTAGCAGTTTTTACTTATAACATGACTACTTTTTCTTGTAAAATCATGACTCTTTTCATAAAACTCGAGCACACGGAACAGGGAGGGTACTGTGGGAAGCACAAAGGACGTGAGACGCGGGAAAACAAGGAGGACAGGAAGAGCAAGTACACGAGGGAAGCCAGAGACGGAATGCTTACTGCGAAGAGTTAACAACGTTCCGGCGTAGGCTCCAAGGGTCCACTGGTCTTTATGCTGTTGTCTTGATTAGTCCCAGGTGTGCTGATTACAGATTGCCTGCAACTTCGTTGTTGCGTGAACGTGACGCGCCCAGCGCGGGCATGGGCGTGTCCCGGTATGCTGCCAGCCTTAGAGTTGGAAGAACTGGCTGGTGATGAAAAGTGGGTTCGAGACTGCGTTGTGACAGTTTTTTTCGCATAATATTACACAATTTTTCTTGTAATACTTTGGAAGGTTTTACCCACAATGTTACTTAATTCTGGCAAAAAATACAAGTAGAACTTTTTATTTTTAAAATACTGAACATTTTTTCATAAATCCTTTTCATGTTTTTTTGTAATTCACACATTTTAATACCGTGACTTACTATACTTTCTTAAAACCGCAACTTTTATTCTCACACAACTCACACATATTTCTTGTATTATTAAAACTTTATTTCTTTAGTTTATTTACATTGTTATATTTAGTCACGGGTTATGTTCTTTTCAATTCTCAACACGGAATAGTATTTATTTAATTATTAAGAAGGCTTATTGAGACAGATGGGCCAATTAGGACCCGCATGTTGTGACAGAAGACGACCATGCTCACTCAGGGGGTCTCCCTCTTTAACGTGGATCCTCTGATGCGTTCAAAGACCCTTACCAAGATAGATAGTGACTGTGTGCTGTGACTAACACTCAGCCATGCAGAGAACATATACTTTAATGACTATTTTTGTCAAGCTCCCTGCTGGATGGAGAACCAGCGCAGTTCCAACCTGCTGGTGCTACGCGAAGATACACTACAGCATCGTCTGCCCGTTTCCTTGGTAACTAGAAAGTGAAGGTGGCATCAGCTGGAGTCAATCCTCTATTTAAGCTCAATTCCTGTTTTGGTTTTTTTCTGCGCTTTGCAGCTATCGTCGGTCTCGTCCATCTGCTCCCCACCAGCTCGCTCCTGACAACCACGAGGCAGCCGTTGCCATGGAGAGGACGACCGCCTTAACGACCTCAACTAATTAAATTTAGGTACATTTCACAACAGCGGATCTGCGCTGATGTCGAATTGCACGTGTGGGTTGTGCCTCCTATTTTTGTAGTGTATACAGTCGTGGTCAAAAGTTTGTATACACTTGTAAAGAACATAATGTCATGGCTGTCTTGAGTTTCCAATAATTTCTACAACTCTTATTTTTTTGCGATAGAGTGATTGGAGCACATACTTGTTGGTCACAAAAAACATTCATGAAGTTTGGTTCTTTTATGAATTTATTATGGGTCTACTGAAAATGTGACCAAATCTCCTGTATCAAAAGTATACATACAGCAATGTTAATATTTGGTTACATGTCCCTTGGCAAGTTTCACTGCAATAAGGCACTTTTGGTAGCCATCCACAAGCTTCTAGTTGAATTTTTGACCACTCCTCTTGACAAAATTGGTGCAGTTCAGCTAAATTTGTTGGTTTTCTGACATGGACTTGTTTCTTCAGCATTGTCCACACGTTTAAGTGAGGACTTTGGGAAGGCCATTCCAAAACCTTAATTCTAGCCTGATTTAGCCATTCCTTTACCACTTTTGACGTGTGTTTGGGGTCATTGTCCTGTTGGAACGCCCAACTGCGCCCAAGACCCAACCTCCAGGCTGATGATTTTAGGTTGTCCTGAAGAATTTGGAGGTAATCCTCCTTTTTTATTGTCCCATTTACTCTCTGTAAAGCACCAGTTCCATTGGCAGCGAAACAGGACCGGAGCATAATACTACCACCACCATGCTTGCCGGTAGGCTGGGTGTTCCTGGGATTAAAGACCTCACCTTTTCTCCATCAAACATATTGCTTTGTGTCGTGGCCAAACATCCCAATTTTTGTATCATCTGACATCTATACTTGCCAACCTTGAGACCTCCGATTTCGGGAGGTGGGGGGAGTGGTCGGGGTGGGGCAGGGGGCATGGTTGGGGTGGGGGAGTGGTTGGGGGCATGGTTAAGAGAGGAGGAGTATATTTACAGCTAGAATTCACCAAGTCAGGTATTTCATATATATATATATTTATATATATATATATATATATATAAGAAATACTTGACTTTCAGTGAATTCTGGCTATATATATATATTCATTTTATTTTATATATATATATATATATATATATATATATATATATATATATATATATATATATATATATATATATATATATATATATATATATATATATATATATATATATATATATAAAAATAAAAGAAATACTTGAATTTCAGTGTTCATTTATTTACACATATACACACACACATAACACTCATTGTTTAAGATTGTCACAACATTGCTGTTTACGGCAGACGAACTGCTTTAGGGTAGACGAAAACGTGACTGCTGTTGTTGTGTGTTGTTACCGCGCTGGGAGGACCTTAATGAAACTGCCTAACAATAAACCCACAAAAGAAACCAAGAACTCGCCCTCGATCATTCTACAGTTATAACGTCATTGGGCAGGCACGCTGTTTATATTGTGGGAAAGCGGACGTGAAAACAGGTCAGATCCGCATGGAGCTGGAGGGGGCGTGGCCTACAGCTCGGCCTGAATTTCGGGAGATTTTCGGGAGAAAATTTGTCCTGGGAGGTTTTCGGGAGAAGCTCTGAATTTCGGGAGTCTCCCGGAAAATCCAGGTGGGTTGGCAAGTATGTCTGACATCACATGGACGAAGATAAGACCTTCTGGAGGAAAGTTCTGTGGTCAAATGAAACAAACATTGAGCTGTTTGGCCACAATTGCTAGCAATATGTTTGGAGGAGAAAATGTGAGGCCTTTAATCCCAGAAACACCATTCCTACCGTCAAGCATGGTGGTGGTAGCATTATGCTCTGGGCCTGTTTTGCTGCCAATGGAACTGGTGCTTTACAGAGAGTAAATGGGACAATGAAAAAGGAGGATTACCTCCAAATTCTTCAGGACAACCTAAAATCATCAGCACGGAGGTTGGGTCTTGGGCACAGTTGGACAATGACCCCAAACACACGTCAAAAGTGGTAAAGGAATGGCTAAATCAGGCTAGAATTGAGGTTTTAGAATGGCCTTCCATAAGATCTGACTTAAACATGTGGACAATGCTGAAGAAACAAGTCCATGTCAGAAAACCAACAAATTTAGCTGAACTGCACCAATTTTGTCAAGAGGAGTGGTCAAAAATTCAACCAGAAGCTTGCCAGAAAGATTCGCTGTTATATATTTTTAAAAAAAGATATGGATGAGTAGTGTGTTCTCACAGTCTAAAAATGGGCACAAACCCCAACCCCCCCACCCCCCCGCTTTTGATTAATTGCAGCATTTTTTACTGCTTTGCACACACAGTTGACGTAAGAGTGATGCAAGACCCTCCCGCGTGCACACACACCGTCCTGCAGGCGCAGAAAAGAAATGTGAAATGTCGTTAATTCCTTGTCAGAGGATCATAACTTTGTAGCTCCTTCAGGTTTCAAAGTAGCAACATCCGCAGCAGACCAGAATTGGATCGATTGGGTGAAAACACCAATGTGACCTTTGACCTTGTCACATTGGTGTTTTGCCTGCAGCGTCATGAAAATCAATAAAATTCTGGCTCTTACATGGCAGACAGGAGAGGTAGATGTCACAGTCTGACCTTTGCACTTAACGGACACGAAGATCGTAAAATCGACTGGATTCTTGCTTCGACCAAGTGAAGGTATTTGTCACATCTTATCGCAGATCTAACAAAGGCGCCTGTTGGCTTTCAATATGACCTTTGACCTCAGTTTTTACTCGATAATAGTCTTGGTCTGACATGAAACAAATACCTTATTGGAAGTCAGACAAGCAAGATAAGCTTGACCTTAGCTCGCTCAAATAGTAAGCAATAGCAGTCCTTGTTTTCGGTCTTTTCCTGGTTAAGGGTCGCCACAGCACGTCAAATAGCATGATTAGTTTTTATATTTGATGCATAAACCTCACATTTGTCCAGGCTTGTAAAACACCAAGGGGCACATTGTGGCTTAACTGCCATCAGCCCGCACCGTCCGCACAAAAAGGAAACAGTACAACCAAAAAGACACTTCCTTTAAAGGGGAACATTATCACAATTTCAGAATGGTTAAAACCATTAAAAATCAGTTCCCAGTGGCTTATTATATTTTTCAAAGTTTTTCTCAAAATTTTACCCATCATGCAATAATATCCCTAAAAAAAAGCTTCAAAGTGTCTGATTTTAACCATCGTTTTAAACACCCGTCCATTTTCCTGTGACGTCACATAGTGAAGCCAACACAAACAAACATGGCGGAAAGAACAGCAAGCTATAGCGACATTAGCTCGGATTCAGACTCAGATTTCAGCGGCTTAAGCGATTCAACAGATTACAAATGTATTGAAACGGATGGTTGTATTGTGGGGAGGCACGTAGCGAAAACGAAATTGAAGAAGAAAGTGAAGCTATTGAGCCATATCGGTTTGAACCGTATGCAAGCGAAACCGACGAAAACGACACGGGAGAAAGCGAGGACGAATTCGGCGATCGCCTTCTAACCAAGGATTGGTATGTGTTTGTTTGGCATTAAAGGAAACTAACAACTATGAACTAGGTTTACAGCATATGAAATACATTTGGCAACAACATGCACTTTGAGAGTGCAGACAGCCCAATTTTCATCAATTAATATATTCTGTAGACATACCCTCATCCGCGCTCTTTTCCTGAAAGCTGATCTGTCCAGTTTTGGAGTTGATGTCAGCAGGCCAGGGAAGCTAGGGTCGATAGGGGGTTTAGCTCGCTCGTCTGCGGGAACAAACTGCCGCCATTGCTTGCCGTGCTACCGAGGACCTTTGTCCCTGAATTGCTCACACACTCCGGCAGATTCAGTGGGGGTCTGGCGGCAGATTTCTTTGACTTTATCGTTGGAAATGCATCTGCTTTGAGTGTCGCAGGATATCCACACATTCTTGCCATCTCTGTCGTAGCATAGCTTTCGTCGGTAAAGTGTGCGGAACAAACGTCCAATTTCTTGCCACTTTCGCATCTTTGGGCCACTGGTGCAACTTGAATCCGTCCCTGTTCGTGTTGTTACACCCTCCGACAACACACCGACGAGGCATGATGTCACCAAGGTACGGAAAACAGTCGAAAAAAACGGAAAATAACAGAGCTGATTTGACTCGGTGTTTGAGAAAATGGCGGATGTGACGTTATCGCTCCGAGAGCAAATATTAGAAAGGCGTTTAATTCGCCAAAATTCACCCATTTAGAGTTCGGAAATCGGTAAAAAAAATATATGGTCTTTTTTCTGCAACATCATGGTATATATTGACGCTTACATAGGTCTGGTGATAATGTTCCCCTTTAGTAAAGACACATAGGGCCTCATCTACTAAAGCAGGGGTCGGCAACCCAAAATGTTGAAAGAGCCATATTGGACCAAAAATACAAAAAACAAATCTGTCTGGAGCCGCAAAAAATGTGTCTTATAATGGAGGCAACACATGACGTGTCTATATTAGCTATAATAGTCTATTACACAAATGACTATGTGTCGCAGGCTGAAGCAAATCTTCGTTGACAGAAATGTTGAAATGTAATATTTATTTTACACATTTTTACAACATTGGAAAACATTAGTAAAACGGAGGATTCTCAGAGGGTGAGTTAACTCCTATAAATTACTGGTTTAGAATGGCCAAATGTACAGATATGTGTGTCCAAGTTCAAGGAAACGGCAGGCTTTCTTCTTCTAATGGATTCATTACAATCTTTGGCAAGCTAGGTAACATTTGCTGTGGTCTGGAACAACATGGCACGCAAACAACTGAAATGCAGCCGATATTACATACTGATAATGTTTGATGAGACATGCAAATATAAATTATATACAAAGAGGATAAAAGTAAAGTTTATTAAACAAGCTCAAATATACCTAAAAATGAGGCATGATGATGCAATATGTACATACAGCTAGCCTAAATAGCATGTTAGCATTAATAAGCTTGCAGTCATGCACTGACCAAATATGCCTGATTAGCACTCCAACAAGTCAAAAACATCGACAAAGCACACCTTTGTGCATCCACACACAGCATAAAACGTTTGGTGGACAAAATGAGACAAAGACGGTTGAAAGATTTTACATGTAAACAAACTGTTGCTTCGCAGTCCACACTATGGTGGGTTCAAGAACCGCCGAAATTAGTAGGACAAAACGATGTTCACTGAATACTCTCATCAGTGAAGCATACACACAATCATATTAAACTGTGGGCTTTCTAACAATTGGGAAGGTCTGTGTCATGTTTGTCCTCAACCAAAAAACATACTAAAATAAAAAAATTATTTGACCCCCTTTTTCCATTTTCAATCCTTTTTTAAAAAATGCTCCAAGTAGCCACTAGGGCGGCACTAAAGTTCTAGCCCAAACCATAACCCCAATCCAAGCTACATGAACATGAACCTCAAACATTTTGGGTGAGCCTGACGTCTGATCTAGGCTACTGGATTTGGGATTGATTAAAAAAAACAGGATTCTTGCTTTGACGTAGGAAAATGATACATCAAAAATAATATCAAAATGATCTTTGACTAAAGCTACTTCAGAGATTGGGTTGACAATAAAATCAATCAAATGAAAACTGACCAACCGTCATTGGAATTAGTAGGACTATTCCTCTGAAGAAATGTCAACACAATCCTTCAACATGAGTGAGATTCTTGCTTCACTGTACACCAATAGTTCATCATAACAGTATCAAAATGCTGCCGAAGAAACGTCAAATATCGTTCACCCGACCAACATTATCGATATGGTATCCTTTTAAATAGACAGGCATCTCTCATTGAAAGTGACCAGAAATATAGAAAAAGTACCTTCCTGAAAGAATACCCGTTTAAAATTGTCATTCTAAAACTGTAGTACCCGCTTATATCTCCATGTGCTACGCCAAAGAATCACTTAATTAAATATTCAAACACAGTGTTACTGTTCAAACTATGTGGAATGTGACAGTGGCCAGAAATAAGAAATACACTTGTTAAATAATGAATATTTAGGCCTACTACGAGAGATGTCCGATAATATCGGTCGGAAATTATCGGTATCGTTTTTTTTTACTATCGGTATCGGGGTTTTTTTTGTTTGTTTGTTTTGTTTTTTTATTAAATCAACATAAAAAAACACAAGATACACTTACAATTAGTGCACCAACCCAAAAAACCTTCCTCCCCCATTTACACTCATTCACACAAAAAGGGTTGTTTCTTTCTGTTATTAATATTCTGGTTCCTACATTATATATCAATATATATCAATACAGTCTGCAAGGGATACAGTCCGTAAGCACACATGATTGTGCGTGCTGCTGGTCCACTAATAGTACTAACCTTTAACAGTTAATTTTAGTAATTTTCATTAATTACTAGTTTCTATGTAACTGTTTTTATATTGTTTTACTTTCTTTTTTATTCAAGAAAATGTTTTTAATTTATTCATCTTATTTTATTGTATTAATTTTAAAGTACCTTATCTTCACCATACCTAGTTGTCCAAATTAGGCATAATAATGTGTTAATTCCACGACTGTATATATTGGTTGATATCGGTATCGGTAATTAAAGAGTTGGACAATATCGGAATATCGGATATCGGCAAAAAGCCATTATCGGACATCCCTACCTACTATGCCGGAGTATTGTTTGCTGTATGCTGTGGACTGCTTGCTGTCTCCAGTTCTCCCTGGTTCCTCTTCTCTTGTTAGCTGTTTCTTGTATGCTGTGAGCTATTCCCTGATTCCTGCTAGCTAGCAGCTAGCTGCTAAGCTAATGAAGCTAGCGCGGAGAAAGGCGTCGCCGGGCGCCGGTCAGAAGGAGTCTACTCCTGCACACCGTGACCAGGACTTCTCGGAAGACAGCAGGAACTTCACTAGGTGACAGAAAACACCGTGAGTATGGCTTCCTGCGCGTCTTGCACCTTACTCACGGAGAGGCTGGCTCTGCTAGAGGGCCGTGTCCGCCAGTTAGAGCAGAGTAATCTCGTAACTTTAGATGTTGCGGACACATCTGCTAGCGTTAGCTGTAGCGAGCTAACTAGCCCAGCATGTAGTAGTCCTAAGCGGCCTACAAGCTACGGTGTACCGGTTGAGACGCATAATAGATTTAGCTCTTTAGCTAGTCCTACACCCCAGTCTACCGGGCACCACACCTTAGTCATAGGGGACTCCATCACCCGAAATATAAAGCTTAGCAAACCAGCCACAATTAAGTGCATCCCGGGGGCCCGAGCACCTGACATAGAGGCTAATCTTAGGGAGCTAACTCGCAACAGGCCTAGTAAACACGTACGACAGGCTAATCGCACCACTAGTTATGCGAATATAGTTGTACACGTTGGCTCCAATGACACTAGAATGAGACAGTCAGAGATTACAAAGAGAAACATAGCCAGGACTTGTGATCTCGCTAGAAAGATGTCCAGGCATCGAGTAATTGTCTCTGGCCCCCTGCCTGCGAGAGGCAATGATGAGAGATATAGCAGATTAGTCTCGCTTAACAAGTGGCTGGCTAGCTTCTGTAGACAACAGGGACTAACGTTTATTGATAATTGGCCCTCTTTCTGGGGCAAACCAGGCTTGCTGATGAGGGACGGCCTTCACCCTAACCAGGAAGGCGCCATCATCCTGTCTAAGAATATAGACTACTGTTTAAGTCACATTTGACTAACTACACTAGAGCAAGCCCGGTCACAGGCAATTACAGAGCCTGCTAGTCCGGGTGAGGAGTCAGTTAAGCTAGAACTAGCCAGCGCCAGGCTGGATAATTCCTGTACGCATAGCAATTTTCTTAGAATAACACACAACTCACATAATGTGTTTTCTGTTGTGAATGTGTCCGGGGTAGATATGCATTCTACTGAGGTGGCAAATCATGATGCGTTCAGTCGATCGCAGCATCAAGCAAACAATCTGAAAATTCCCGTCGTATCAATTCCTAGATATGGTCGAAACTATTTAAAGTGCACTACGTATAATAAACGTAACATTATTAATATTTCTACTACGGATAATTTAAACAAAAACTCGTCAAAACAGCCCAATACTTATAATATGGGCTTTTTAAACATAAGATCATTGTCTCCCAAAACGTTATTAGTTAATGAGGTCATTAGAGACAACAATCTTAACGTCATTGGTCTTAGCGAAACCTGGCTCAAACCAGACAAATTTTTTGCGCTAAATGAGGCATCTCCTCCTAACTATACGAATGCGCATATTGCCCGTCCCCTTAAAAGGGGTGGGGGGGTCGCATTAATATACAATGAAAACTTTAACCTTACCCCTAACCTAAATAATAAATACAAATCGTTTGAGGTGCTTACTATGAGGTCTGTCGCACCGCTGCCTCTCGATATGGCTGTTATCTACCGCCCCCCAGGGCCCTACTCGGACTTTATTAATGAATTCTCAGAGTTCGTTGCTGATCTAGTGACGCACGCAGACAATATAATCATAATGGGGGACTTTAATATCCATATGAATACCCCATCGGACCCTCAGTGCGTGGCGCTCCAGACTATAATTGATAGCTGTGGTCTTACACAAATAATAAATGAACCTACGCATCGCAACGGCAATACGATAGATCTAGTGCTGGTCAGGGGTGTCACCACCTCCAAAGTTTTGGTACTCCCGTATACTAAAGTAATGTCCGATCATTACCTTATAAAATTCGAAGTTCTGACTCATTGTCAACAAACTAATAATAATAATAACTGCTATAGCAGCCGCAACATTAATGCCGCCACAACGATGACTCTTGCTGACCTACTGCCTTCGGTAATGGCACCATTCCCAAATTATGTCGGCTCTATTGATAACCTCACTAACAACTTTGACAATGCCCTGCGCAAAACCATTGATAGCATAGCACCGCTAAAACAAAAAAGGGCCCCTAAAAGGCGCACCCCATGGTTTACAGAGGAAACCAGAGCTCATAAATTATCATGTAGAAAGTTGGAACGCAAATGGCGCGCGACCAAGCTTGAGGTTTTCCATCAAGCATGGAGTGATAGTTTAATATCGTATAAACGCATGCTTACCTTAGCTAAAGCTAAATATTACTCAAATCTCATCCGCCTCAACAAAAACGACCCAAAATTTTTGTTTAGTACAGTAGCATCGCTAACCCAACAAGGGACTCCTCCCAATAGCTCCACCCACTCGGCAGATGACTTTATGAATTTCTTTAATAAGAAAATTGAACTCATTAGAAAGGAGATTAAAGACAACGCATCCCAGCTACAACTGGGTTCTATGAACACAGATACAACTGTATCTACGACGGATACTGCAATACAAAATAGTCTCTCTCTTTTTGATGAAATAACATTAGAGGAACTATTACAGCGTGTAAGTGGGATAAAACAAACAACATGTTTACTTGACCCACTTCCTGGGAAACTTATCAAGGAGCTTTTTGTATTATTAGGTCCATCAGTGCTAAATATTATAAACTTATCACTTTCCTCTGGCACTGTTCCCCTAGCATTCAAGAAAGCGGTTATTCATCCTCTGCTCAAAAGACCTAACCTTGATCCTGACCTCATGGTAAACTACCGACCGGTGTCCCACCTTCCCTTTATTTCGAAAATCCTCGAAAAAATTGTCGCACAGCAGCTAAATGAACACTTAGTGTCTAACAATCTCTGTGAACCTTTTCAATCCGGTTTCAGGGCAAATCACTCTACGGAGACAGCCCTCGCAAAAATGACTAATGATCTACTGCTGACGATGGATTCTGATGCGTCATCTATGTTGCTGCTTCTTGATCTTAGCGCTGCTTTCGATACCGTCGATCATAATATTTTATTAAAGCGTATCAAAACACGTATTGGTATGTCAGACTTAGCCTTGTCGTGGTTTAACTCTTATCTTACTGACAGGATGCAATGCGTCTCCCATAATAATGTGACCTCTGACTATGTTAAGGTAACGTGCGGAGTTCCTCAGGGTTCGGTTCTTGGCCCTGCACTCTTTAGTATTTACATGCTGCCGCTAGGCGACATCATACGCAAATACGGTGTTAGCTTTCATTGCTATGCTGATGACACCCAACTCTACATGCCCCTAAAGCTGACCAACACGCCGGATTGTAGTCAGCTGGAGGCGTGTCTTAATGAAATTAAACATTGGATGTCCGCTAACTTCTTGCAACTCAACGCCAAGAAAACGGAAATGCTGATTATCGGTCCTGCTAAACACCGACATTTATTTAATAATACCACCTTAACATTTGACAACCAAACAATTACACAAGGCGAATCAGTAAAGAATCTGGGTATTATCTTCGACCCAACTCTCTCGTTTGAATCACACATTAAGAGTGTTACTAAAACGGCCTTCTTTCATCTCCGTAATATCGCTAAAATTCGTTCTATTTTATCCACTAGCGACGCTGAGATCATTATTCATGCGTTCGTTACGTCTCGTCTCGACTACTGTAACGTATTATTTTCGGGTCTCCCTATGTCTAGCATTAAAAAATTACAGTTGGTACAAAATGCGGCTGCTAGACTTTTGACAAGAACAAGAAAGTTTGATCATATTACGCCTATACTGGCTCACCTGCACTGGCTTCCTGTGCACTTAAGAAGTGACTTTAAGGTTTTACTACTTACGTATAAAATACTACACGGTCTAGCTCCGTCCTATCTTGTCGATTGTATTGTACCATATGTCCCGGCAAGAAATCTGCGTTCAAAGAACTCCGGCTTATTAGTGATTCCCAGAGCCCAAAAAAAGTCTGCGGGCTATAGAGCGTTTTCTATTCGGGCTCCAGTACTATGGAATGCCCTCCCGGTAACAATTAGAGATGCTACCTCAGTAGAAGCATTTAAGTCCCATCTTAAAACTCATTTGTATACTCTAGCCTTTAAATAGCCCCCCTGTTGGACCAGTTGATCTGCCGTTTTTTTTCTTTTCTCCTCTGCTCCCCTTTTCCTTGAGGGGGGGGGGGGGGCACAGGTCCGGTGGCCATGGATGAAGTGCTGGCTGTCCAGAGTCGGGACCCGGGGTGGACCGCTCGCCTGTGCATCGGCTGGGAACATCTCTACGCTGCTGACCCGTCTCCGCTCGGGATGGTGTCCTGCTGGCCCCACTATGGACTGGACTCTTACTATTATGTTGGATCCACTATGGACTGGACTCTCACAATATTATGTCAGACCCACTCGACATCCATTGCTTTCGGTCTCCCCTAGAGGGGGGGGGTTACCCACATATGCGGTCCTCTCCAAGGTTTCTCATAGTCATTCACATCGACGTCCCACTGGGGTGAGTTTTTCCTTGCCCGTATGTGGGCTTTGTACCGAGGATGTCGTTGTGGCTTGTGCAGCCCTTTGAGACACTTGTGATTTAGGGCTATATAAATAAAGATTGATTGATTGATTGATTGATGCTAATGTATTTTAATGTTGGCCATTATGTTGGTACTTGGAGAGCCAAGTGGTTTCTGAGGTGATACTTACTGGTATGAGAGACTATCAATCTGACCTCAGATATGTTGGACATTTTTTAACAAGACACAAAAATGCCTTGAGGTTGTATGAGAGCACTTGGACAGCAAATAGTCCCTTTTTTTTTTTACCGTTGTGAAGACGAGGCGTTCCTGCGTTAGTCAGTAATGCGGCGTTTTGTCAGGGCTGCCCAGGGGCCTCATTGAGGGCGGCGGCGATGACTGACCGTATCGAGCGTCATTATCTCGGCGTACTCTAGCCCCCTAATGGGACTCCTGCTGAGGAAAATGAGAAAGTGGCGACACACTTTTATCTCTCACCTTTTCCACCCAGCGGTGCAATTAAATCAACCATATAATCCCACGGCAGGGGGAGGCACGTCACTAATGAATGTATTAACACATTCTCGCCATATCATCAGGCACACTCGCTCTCTTTTGTCTTTTAAAGTCAGCTTGATTCCTGTCTTTAGCTGTCACCATTTTCTAACAGGCAAAGTCAGACAACTATATAATAACAATGATTATTATTATTAGTGTAACATCTAAATAAATATTACAATTGTTATGGTTTTTTGTTCTTTTTTAAATTAATTAATTCATAAACAAACATTAATACAACCAATGATAAAAATGTAGTATTATTAGGGACCGCAATGTCCCTTTTGGACAGAGGACCCTATTGTATTTGTAAGGTTTTATTATTATTATTCCGCCGCCTCTTTGAGTTGTAATTTGACCCCCTTAACATGCTTCAAAACTCACCATATTTGACACACACATCAGGACTGGTGAAAATTGCCATCTAATAAAAAAAAAAAAAAAAAAACTCAAAATTGCGCTCTAGCGCCCCCTAGGAAAAAATGACAAAACTGCTTGTAACTTCCTGTAGGAATGTCGTAGAGACTTGAAACAAAAACCTCTATGTAGGGCTGCCTTAGACCTAGATTTCATACATTGACATCCTTCAGCAAAAATCAACAGGAGGTTGGCAATTCCCCCTTCAAAACAAAAAGTTAGTAAAAACACTCACTTTTGCCTCTTTGAGCTGTAATTTGACCCCCTTAACATGCTTCAAAACTTACCAAACTGGACACACACATCAGGACTGGCAAAAATTGCGATCTAATAAAAAAAAAAAAACCCAACCCCAAAACTCAAAATTGCGCTCTAGGAAGAAAACACAGACACAACTGCTCCTAGGAAGAAAACTCAGACAAAACTGCCTGTAACTTCCAGTAGGAATGTCTTAGAGACATGAAACAAAAATCTCTATGTAGGTCTCACTTAGACCTACATTTCATATATTGACAACTCCCAGCAAAAATCAACAGGAAGTTTGCAATTCCCCCTTCAAAACAAAAGTTTTGTAAAAACCGGTCACCTTTTTTCAAACATTATCTCCTCTGAGCACGTTTGTCGTGTTGGCTTCAAACTAGCACAGGAGAGAGATTGAACCCTTCTGATTAAAAGTTGACCAAAAAGTTATAATTACTGCTCCGGTTTGGATTTTATGTGCCGTCAAAGTCGGTCCCGTCCATCGCTGCTTCATTTTGAATTATTAATATTCTTATTATGAATTATTATTCATTGTATTAATATTTCATATGTTATGTTTTATATTCCATTTTATTTTTGTTTTTTATACATTAAAGACCACTAAAATAGATTAAAAAAAATACACAAAAACTATAAAAATGACAACTCATGGGGAAATTGTGAGTGAATGGTGTCGAACTAAAATGCTGATGTAACAGCTTACAGTACGATAGCATGTGTCAAGTACCAAGTTATAAGACTCTGATGTGTACACCTGTGAAATACACTCAAATAGTTAGCATGCTAACAGTTAGCATATGTAACATACAGAGGTATGTGACTCCGAAGTCTATGGCTGAAAAATTGGGTCAAAAAGTTAGCATGCTAACAGCTAGCACGTGTTCACTTCCAAGTTATATGACTCCGAGTCGCATGCTTGTAAAAGTAGCTGAAAAAGCTAGCATGCTAACAGCTAGCACGTGTTCACTTCCAAGTTATATGACTCCGAGTCGCATGCTTGTAAAAAGTAGCTGAAAAAGTTAGCATGCTAACAGTTAGCATGTGTTCACTTCCAAGTTATATGACTCCGAGTCGCATGCTTGTAAAAGTAGCTGTTAAAGTTAGCATGCTAACAGTTAGCATGTGTGGAGTACAAAGTTATATGACTGATGACTCTGAGGTATACGGCAGAAAAATAGGCTTAAAAAGTTAAAACGCTGATACTAGGTTAACTTTATTATATTAATAGTTTAAGTTTTAGTTTAGACGTTGAAATAATAATAATAACAATATTTTTAATCATTTTGACATTTTGCAAAACTCATATTTAGACTTGGGGCTGCACACCTCCCAAATATGCTGGATGTTGTAAATATGCAGGATGTTTTTTTACAGAGCTTTATAGGCAGAATAGATCAGATCCCCAGTACCTGCATTGTTAGCCGTCTCATACTGGCAGTTTTTCACTATTTTGAATGCGCATTAAAGGGAAAGACGTGTGTTCTTGTCTCACATAAGGATTGTGGATGATAGACAAAATTCCAACAAAAAGTGCAGTTGCTCTTTAAAATAGTAAGAATAAATATTTGAGGGCTGGAATTTCAATGTATAATGTTGCTTACATTTTTGCTTGTACCGTATGTTCCGGACTACGCACTTAAAATCCTTTTTGTTCCTCCTCAAAACTCAACAGTGCGCCTTATAATCCAGTGCGCCTAATGTATGGAAAAAGTTTGGTTGAGTTTACCCACCTTGAAGCTATTTTATTTGGTACATGGTGTAATGATAAGTGTGACCAGTAGATGGCAGTCAAACATTAGAGATATGTGGAAACAGCACTATGATGGGTCTCAAGTAAACACCAACATTTTAAATGTTCCATTGAAAATATAGAGCATTACACACGACGCTCAAAAATCTATCAGCATTTTTTAGTACGACGTTGGTAAGATGTGAGGCTGCACTGCTTGATGAGCTACAACATACGAGTATTATTATGGTGTGTGTATAAGGTAAGACATTATTTCTGGCGTTTTGTTTCGCAATATTATGCAAAAGCAACTTTTCTTACCTTCTGGTACCTGCTGATGTGTATTTGAGATCTGCGTAAATCCTGAAAAATTGCGCCCGTCCGCCTTTGTAGTCCGTACCGACAACGTAGTGGATAAACTTCTTCTTTTTCTCTATCTTCTTGTTATGGGACATTCATCCTCTGCTGTTGCCATTTCTAATATAAAGTAGTGTAAAGTTCTTACTTATATCTGTCAGTAAACTCGCCATAAAAGCGCTAAAACATACCGGTGTAGTGAGTTTACATTATTCACCCAAGGAACTTTAGTTATTAGAGTTCCGGTCGGACGTTTTTTCACGGGACACATTTCCTGTGTTGTTGTTTCCGGATGAGGAGATGCTGCTCCATTATTGATTTAAGTAAAGTTTGAATGTCATTTGGACTCCGCCAAGGCTGCTCTTTGTCACCGATTTTGTTCATAACCTTTATGGACAGAATTTCTAGGCGCAGTCAGGGCGTTGAGGGTATCTGGTTTGGTGGCTGCAGGATTAGGTCTCTGCTTTTTGCAGATGATGTGGTCCTGATGGCTTCATCTGGCCAGGATCTGCAGCTCTCACTGGATCAGCCGAGTGTGAAGCGACTGGGATGAGAATCAGCACCTCCAAGTCCGAGTCCATGGTTCTTGCCCGGAAAAGGGTGGAGTGCCATCTCTGGGTTGGGGAGGAGACCCTGCCCCAAGTGGAGGCGTTCAAGTACCTCGGAGTCTTGTTCACGAGTGAGGGAAGAGTGGACCGTGAGATCGACAGGCAGATCGGTGCGGCGTCTTCAGTAATGCGGACGCTGTATCGATCCGTTGTGGTGAAGAAGGAGCTGAGCCGGAAGGCAAAGCTCTCAATTTACTGGTCGATCTACGTTCCCATCCTCACCTATGGTCATGAGCTTTGGGTTATGACCGAAAGGACAAGATCACGGGTACAAGCGGCCAAAATGAGTTTCCTCCGCCGGGTGGCGGGGCTCTCCCTTAGAGATAGGGTGAGAAGCTCTGCCATCCGGGGGGAGCTCAAAGTAAAGCCGCTGCTCCTCCACATCGAGAGGAGGCAGATGAGGTGGTTCGGGCATCTGGTCAGGATGCCACCCGAACGCCTCCCTAGGGAGGTGTTTAGGGCACGTCTGACCGGTAGGAGGCCAAGGGGAAGACCCAGGACACGTTGGGAAGACTATCCCTCCCGGCTGGCCTGGGAACGCCTCGGGATCCCCCGGGAGGAGCTGGACGAAGTGGCTGGGGAGAGGGAAGTCTGGGCTTCCCTGCTTAGGCTGCTGCCCCCGCGACCCGACCTCAGAAAAGTGGAAGAAGATGGATGGATGGATGGACGAATGTCATTAAAACAGTTAGTTCCATCTTCTGACACTTCTTCCACTGCCGTCCTTGCACGCTACACCGCTACAACAAAGATGACGGGGAGAAGACGCCGCCGAAGGTGAGCCATGTAAATAAGACCGCCCACAAAACGGCGCATCCGGAAGCGACTGTCAGAAAGCGGCTTGAAGATGATCTGTAAAACATAATCTATGCAACATTTTGACCAAAGAACCACCATTACATGTTATGTAGACCACAAGGAAGTGTTTTACATTTACAAAAAAATAATAATAATATGACTCCTTTACTGCGTCCTATAATCCGGTGCGCCTTATATATGAAAAAAATATCAAAACTCGAGTTTTTCTTTCAAATCCTCTGTGTACTGCGTGTCGAAACCTGATCAGACACCGTGATGACATGTTTTTTTTCCGTATACTCTCTCTTTGGACCCACAGCTGATATCTTAATTACCCGCCTTCAGTTTCCTTTGTCCGCTGAGTCATAACGTTGATGTTTATGACAGGAAACAGGACGTCAAATGTCTCCGTTTGGAAGACACGCTCAATTTGCTCCGAGTTCTTCTCTCCTCTGCTAATGAAGGAGGACATTCAGCCAGGGCTAGATGGATACGTTGTTAGGAATAAACAGAAATGTATTTTTGATGGAGCCATATAAATAACTTGCCAACCTTGAGACCTCCAATTTCGGGAGGTGGGGGGCGGGGAGGGGGCGTGGTTAAGAGGGGAGACGTATATTTACAGCTAGGATTCACCAAGTCAAGTATTTCATATATATATATATATATATATATATATATATATATATATATATATATATATATATATATACAGTATATACCGTATATTACCAAATAGTAGCCCGGGCGTTTATTTCACAAAATGGGGTCAGACCCCGGGCGGCTATTAGGACATGGGCGGTTATTTGCACAAGGCTTTTATTTATTTTTGCACCAGCCTGCACCAGGCCATTATTTGGTTACAATGGTTAGTGTCCAGTATTTTTTTTCGTACTAAAAACTTTAAATGTAAAAGCTAATGTAAACACACAAACAAAAAAACAAGACTATCAAAAGACAAAAGATCAACAAGGCCTCAACATGACAGTAGTGCAACAATTGTCAAATAGAATACAAATACTAAAAATAAATAAACTTTTTAAATAAAGCAGCCTACCGCGAAAAATAAAATTATGGTACCAAGTACTCAAGTATAAAACCCACCATCAAAACAGAACAATAATACTGTCACTGTCCTTTGCCTTATTGCGGATCATTTTACGGGACACACGGTGGTTCAGTTCACGAACGTGATGTATCCACTGACACAAATTAGCATCAAGCTCGTCGCTCACTTTCTTCCTACCTCCACCAGATAAGCGAGCCCGTTTTCCATCGATTGCCGACTGAGATTGTAGTTCTCCCTTTTTTTGTTTCCATTCTCGTACACGTTTTGGGTCAACGTTAAACTGCCTGGCCGCTGCCAAACCAGAATTCTGCTCCGCATACTTCACAACCACTAGCTTGAACTTTAAGTCAAACTTTCTGTTCTTCCCTCTTAAAGTATTCCCGTCCATCAGTTGTGGTGTACCGGTATCCTGTTCATTCAACTCACTGCTGCTGTTGCTTGCCATGTTGAAACTTTACCGCGTGGGTTTGTTGTTGTCGTTGAGTGTGTGTTACGCTATATGTGAAACGACGTGGTCGCATAGTGATGCGGGTGTGGTTCTCCCAAGGATGCAGACGGCTTCGGACACAGCTTGCAGGTACGAATATGATTTATTTAAAATATAAATCATACGGTGGATAAACAAAAAGACATGCACGTAGCACAAAAGGCAAGAAACAAAAGGACTAGCGTGGGAGCTAGCAGGCAAAATGGCATAGCGTGAAAACTAGCAGCTAAGGAACATGAAATAATCGTCGTCATCAGTTGTATGGGAACAAACTACGAAGCCAGACAGAGTGAGGCCAGAGCAAAGACTAAATAGCCCTCTGATTAGTGCCCGGGCAACAGGTGCGCGTCCCGAACACTAACCAGAGGCAGGTGAAAGTAATCAGCTGACATGGCAACTGAACACAAACAAAATCAAATGTGCTGAAAACATATGTGACGAGAAACATAAACAAACTATGATCCGTGCAGCGGATCGTAACAATATGCGGTCACCCATTGCAATATGTTGATTACCCAGAATCCCCACGTAACGTCTGCTGTTACCGTAATGACCAGAATTATTGCACCTTTGCTTTTCCTTTTAGCTTATAAATTGGGTTTAATGAAGTCAATATGATTTTAATCTAAATTATGCAAATAACAGCCCATGGGCGGCTATTTGGACATAGGCGTTTATTAGGAAGAGGCGTTTATTTCACAAAATGTGGTCAGGCTATTAGGACATGGGCGGTTATTTGCACAAGGGCGTTTATTTGGTAATATACGGTATATATATATATATATATATATATATATATATATATATATATATATATATATATATATATATATATATATATATATATATATATATGTATGTGTGGGAAAAAAATCACAAGACTATTTCATCTCTACAGGCCTGTTTCATGAGGGGGGGTACCCTCAATCGTCAGGGGATTTTAATGGGAGCATTCGCATACCATGGTTTATATAGGGCACAGAGTGGGTGGGTACAGGCTGGCCTAGGGGCGTGGTGATTGGCTCATGTGTTACCTAGGAGGTGTTTCCGTCTATGGCGGCATGTTGTTACAATTTCGCTGCGCTTGTTGAGGGATGACAGGTCTGGACGGTAAATAATAAACAGTTTCTCTTTTCAAGCATAGGTTGCATCTTTTATTACCACTATTGTAAGGTGTGCTGGATGCAAGAATTTGCCATGTTATTGAATATTCAACATTATTGTCTTTGAGGTCCCAAATGTGTTTGCTGAGTTCTGTGGTATTTCGCAGGTTTTTGTTCCTGAAAGAAGCCTTGTGATTGTTCCATCTGGTTTTGAATTCTCCCTCGGTTAATCCTACATATGTGTCGGATGTGTTAATGTCCTTGCGTATTACCTTAGATTGGTAGACAACTGATGTTTGTAAGCACCCCCCGTTGAGGGGGCAATCAGGTTTCTTTCGACAATTACATCCTTTGTTGGTTTTGGAGTCGCTCTGTCTGAGGGCCGACGGCTCATTTGCAATTGTTTTGTTGTGGTTTGAGATGATTTGTCGTATATTGTTCATGCAGCTGTAGCTCAATTTAATGTTGTTCTTGTTGAATACTTTTCTTAGGATGTTGTCTTTGGGAAAGTGTTTGTCAATCAGATTGAGGAATTTGTGTCCAATGTTCGTTGAGACGTTTTTGCTGTATGGGGGGTTGTACCAGATGATGTCGTTCCGTTTTCTGTTCTTTTAATGTTGAATATTCAATAACATGGCAAATTCTTGCATCCAGCACACCTTACAATAGTGGTAATAAAAGATGCAACCTATGCTTGAAAGAGAAACTGTTTATTATTTACCGTCCAGACCTGTCATCCCTCAACAAGCGCAGCGAAATTGTAACAACATGCCGCCATAGACGGAAACACCTCCTAGGTAACACATGAGCCAATCACCACGCCCCTAGGCCAGCCTGTACCCACCCACTCTGTGCCCTATATAAACCATGGTATGCGAATGCTCCCATTAAAATCCCCTGATGATTGAGGGTACCCCCCCTCATGAAACAGGCCTGTAGAGATGAAATAGTCTTGTGATTTTTTTCCCACACATACATATATTGCGCTCTACTACGGTATCGAGCACTATTTTTTGGATAACCTTATTAAGACATATATATAAATATATATATATATATATATATATATATATATATATATAAATAAATAAAATAAATGTTTGAATTTCAGTGTTCATTTATTTACACATATACACACACATAACACTCATCTACTCATTGTTGAGTTAAGGGTTGCATTATCCATCCTTGTTCTATTTGTCACTATTTTTCTAACCATGCTGAACGCCCTCTCTGATGATGCATTGCTGTGTGGCACGCAAAAAGTGCTTTCATCAAATGCACTAGATGGCAATATTGTCCTGTTTAAGAGTGTCACAACATTGCTGTTGGCAGACGAACTGCTTTACAGTAGACAAAAACGTGACTGCTGTTGTTGTGTGTTGTTACCGCGCTGGGAGGGCGTTAATGAAACTGCCTAACAATAAACCCACATAAGAAACCAAGAACTCGCCCTCCATCATTCTACAGTTATAACGTCATTGGGCAGGTACGCTGTTTATATTGTGTGCCTGAATTTCGGGAGATTTTTGGGAGAAAATTTGTCCCGGGAGGTTTTCGGGAGAGGCGCTGAATTTCGGGAGTCTCCCGGAAAATCCGGGAGGGTTGGCAAGTATGATTGTAATGTAAGTCAGTTTAAGATTTTATAGCACAATGAAACATCACTGGGGTTTATTTCTAAAGCCACAAATAATGTATTTATGGGGCAGCGTCAGCGTACAACAGGTGCTCAACCGCCATGACCTACTTTCTTTTGCTCCATAAAAACTCCCCCGGTGAGGTACTAAGAAATAAAATGCAGCGCTCATGTTGTCTGACTCATCTCCAACCTTAAGAGCGTCTTAAAGTTGCTTTTATCCCAGCGACTCCCTGGTGTATTCATGCACTGCCATCTTTGTTCAACCACAACACAGGGCTCGTTTCTTGTTCAGTTTATTTATTTACATAGCACATTTAAAAACGACCCCAGTTGGCCAAAGTGTAGTAGTAGTGAATTATATTTATATAGCACTTTTCTCTAGTGACTCAAAGCGCTTTTACATAGTGAAACCCAATATCTAAGTTACATTTGAACCAGTGTGGGTGGCACTGGGAGCAGGTGGGTAAAGTGTCTTGCCAAAGGACACAACGACAGTGACTAGGATGGGGATCGAACCTGGAACCCCCAAGCCACAGCCACTCTACCAACCGAGCTATACCGCCTGTGTTGTCCAACCACAACACAGGGCTTGTTTCTTGTTCAGTTTATTTATTGACATAGCACATTTAAAAACAACCCCAGTTGGCCAAAGTGTAGTACAGACATAAGAAGCAATGTGAAAGAAAAAAAGGGCACATTTACATTGTAACACAGAAGTATGAATAAAACACAATAGTAAAATACGACCTTAAAAGAAGTGCAGAATATATCACCTAAAATACTAAAATGTGATATTTAAAAAAAAAAAAAAGGATAAAACAAAAAATAAAAACAGCCAAGATATCCTGCCTAACTGGATTTGAATATGTTTTTAGCCTAGATTTAAGTTGGTTCAGAGACTGGGAGGACCTAATAGATTATGGAAGGTGGTTCCACAGTCTGGACCCTGCCACTGAGAAGGCTCTATCTATCTCCTTTGTTTTTTAGCCTAGAGTTAGGAAGCAGATGGAGCCATATAAATAACTTTTTTGAAACAACGCAAATCATTTTTCTCATACAATTATGACTTCTTTCAACAATCTATCTTTTTCTCATGTAGCTTTTTAAGTTGAAACTACAACTGATTCATTTTTTTCACGTTAACGTCTGACTTTTTCTAGTAAAAATGAAGTTATTCTCATAGTGTATTTAACAAAATTATGACTTTTTCTTTTGAAAATATAATAACATACAGTTTTATTCAATCAGTAATGATAAAATTGTGTTTGTATTGCCAAAAAAATATTTTTTTTTTGCTTAAATAAAGGTAACAAGTTATAATTTATTTACTAAAATTCTAACCGTCTGTAGTGTACCCATTTTTTTTGTCATTTTCTCTTTATAAAATACAGTATTTGTTGACGGAATATGATGATTTGTGTGTCCTGAGATTGAATGTAATCGACATGATTTATCAACTTTAAAAGTTAAAAAAAAAAGAATAAAAAACTTAAATAGTAAAAATACAATACTCATGAATATAACATCATTAAATTATTCTTATGCTTGTGTTAAAGAAGTCAACCTTTTACAAGAAAGAAATGTCATCATATTAAGCAATGTTGTAATTTAAAAATGGGAAAATTCCCACTATTATTAGAGTTAACTTGTAAAATCAGTAATAAATAATAACGGTTTCAAATTTACTGCCAAAAATTCATGAAATTAAAACAAATTGTCATTTAAAAAGGAATAAATGGACATTTAATACGGAAATAACGTCCAAAATTTGGAGAGAAACTCTGAAATAACTGATAAAAAATTTTATTTTTATTTTTATTATGATTCAAATCTAATTGTCTTTATTAAATTACAATTTCTCTCATAGTACAACTTTTTTTGCAGGAAAATTGCAATTTTCATTATGTATTACTGGTTTACCAACCTAACGCTCATAATCTAAGAGTTCTTTCCTGAATTACTGACAATTTCTCTTAATGTCATGACTTTTTTGCCGTAAAATTGCAACTTTTAATATCTATTTCAAATGTTATTACTTATAAGGGTCTGTTTGCAACATTTACACTTTCCAATGTATTTTAAGCGTTATATCGCGCCCTCTTATCGCTTCAAAGACGTAATGACGTAACTCTACGTACAAAACCCAAAACCAGTGACGTTGGCACGTTGTGTAAATCGTAAAAAAAAACAGACTACAATGATTTGCAAATCCTTTTCGACCTATATTCAATTGAATAGACTGCAAAGACAAGATACTTAACATTCGAACTGGAAAACGTTGTTATTTTTTGCAAATACTAGCTCATTTGGAATTCGATGCCTGTAACATGTTTAAAAAAAGCTGGCACAAGTGGCAAAAAAGACAGAGAAAGTTGAGGAATGCTCATCAAACACTTATTTGGAACATCCCACAGGTGAACAGGCTAATTTGGGACAGGTGGGTGCCATGATTGGGTATAAAAGCAGCTTCCATGAAATGCTCAGTCATTCACAAGCAAGGATGGGGCGAGGGTCACCACTTTGTGAACAAATAAGTGAGCAAATTGTTCAAGAACAATATTTCTCAATCAGCTATTGCGAGGAATTTAGGGATTTCACCATCTATTGTCCATAATATCATCAAAAGGTTCAGAGAATCTGAAGAAATCACTGCACGGAAGCAGCAAGGCTGAAAACCAACAATGAATGCCCGTGACCTTGGATCCCTCAGGCGGTACTGCATCAGAAACCGACATCAGTGTGTAAAAGATATCACCACACGGGCTCAGGAACACTTCAGTAAACCTCTGTAAGAGCAAGTTAAAACTCTACTATGCAAAACGAAAGCCATTTATCAACAACACCCAGAAACGGCGCCGGCTTCGCTGGGCCCGAGTTGATACCTGATGCAAAGTAGGAAAGTGTTCTGGGGACTGACGAGTCCACATTTCAAATTGTTTTTGGAAACTGTGGACGTCGTGTCCTCCAGACCAAAGAGTAAAAAAAACATCCTGACTGGTATAGGCGCAAAGTTCAAAAGCCAGCATCTGTGACGGTATTAGTGTCCAAGGCATGGGTAACTGAAACATCTGTGAAGGCACAATTAATGCTGTAAGGCACATACATGTTTTGGAGCAACATACAGTATGTTGCCATCCAAGCAACGTTATCATAGACGCCCCTGCTTATTTCAGCAAGACAATGCCAAGCCACGTGTTACAACAGCGTAACTTCATAGTAAAAGAGCGCGGGTACTAGACAGGCCTGCCTGTAGTCCAGACCTATCTCCCATTGAACCTTGATAAGACTTTCTTCCAATTGCTCTTAATGTTATTACTTCCTTTGCAGTACAATCACAACTTTAATATTGATTTCAAATATTACGACTTATGTACAAAACCCAAATCTAGACTGGCCTGCCTGTAGTCCAGACCTGTCTCCCATTGAAAATGTGTGGCGCAATATTAAGCCTAAAATACGACAACGGAGACCCCGGACTGTTGAACAACTTAAGCTGTACATCAAGCAAGAATGGGAAATAATTTCATCTGAAACGCTTCAAAAATTAGTCTCCTCAGTTCCCAAACGTTTACTGAGTGTTGTTAAAAGGAAAGGCCATTTAACACAGTGGTAAAAATGCCCCTGTGCCAACTTGTTTGCAATGTGTTTGTCACCGTCAGTGCGCACATGAGTGCGCATTCAAGTGTGTGCTGCGCCGGGCGCACCTCCGGGGGTGCGCCAGGCGCGTGACAGTCCGGCAGCAGCAAGCAGCTGCAATCAATCACCGGCAATCAGCACACCTGAAGCTGACGATGAGACCTGCCTTCATAAGCCTGCACAACCTGATATCCCACGCCAGAACGCAGTCATCTGTTCCTATACAGTAAGCGAATATCTAGCTCTATACACTCTTGCTCTCTCTGTGTGTTCTCCCCCGTCGTGTTGAATCGTCTCGTGTCCTCCTTGTCGTCCTCCCTGCAGCCTGCCTTCGTTCCCACGTTACGAGATGTGTGTCTCGTCTCCCCGCGTTCCCCCTGTTTCCCTGGCTGCCTCTTGGATCGCGACCTCCCGCCTGACACGGACCTTTGACGCCTCTCTCCTCCACTCGACCTCACATCTGCTCATACACGGACTACCGAGCCAGCCTAGCGCCCCTTTGGACGTCCGCCTCTCGCTCAACACTACCGGTAACACTCAGCAGTTAATTCCCACACCATACACTTTTGGATTTAGTCACACTACATTCTCTAGATTATTATTATTATTATTATTATTATTATTTGTTATTTATATATATATATATAGTGTACATATATATATATATATATATAAATAAATAGAGCTTATACGCCATCCCTGCTGTGTGTTCCGTCCATACTTGCCAACCCTCCCGATTTTTCCGGGAGACTCCCGAATTTCAGTGCCCCTCCCGAAAATCTCCCGGGGCAACCATTCTCCCGAATTTCTCCCGATTTTCACCCGGACAACAATATTAAGGGCGTGCCGTGATGGCACTGCCTTTAGCGTCCTCTCCAACCTGTCGTCGCGTCCGCTTTTTCACCATACAAACAGCGTGCCGGCCCAGTCACATGTTGTATGCGGCTTCTGCAGACACACGTAAGTGACTGCAAGACATACTTGATCAGTGTGACTATACAGGTCACACTGAGGGTGGCCGTATAAACAACTTTAACACTGTTACAAATATGCGCCACACTGTGAACCCACACCAAACAAGAATGACAAACACATTTCGGGAGAACATCCGCACCGTAACACAACATAAACACAACAGAACAAATACCCAGAATCCCTTGCAGCCCTAACTCTTCCGGGCTACAATATACACCCCCACTACCACCAAACACCCCCCCCCCCCCCCCCAATCTCCCGAATTCGGCGGTCTCAAGGTTGGCAAGTATGGTGCCGTCTCCTTCCTCCTGTACACATAACAGTGTTGCTGCCTTTAAATTCTAAGTTAATGATTATTTGCAAAAAAAAATTACGTTTTTCAGTTCGAACATCAAATATCTTGTCTTTGCAGTTCATTCAGTTGAATATAAGTTGAAAAGGATTTGCAAATCATCTTTATTTACAAATTACACAACTTGCCAACTTCACTGGTTTTGGGTTTTGTAACATAAACCTGGACTATTTTTCCTTTGGAATGACAATTTTTCTCGTTGTGACATTTTGGCAGTAATATTCCAACTTTCATTATTTATTTCTGACTTTCCAACCTAACTCTCATAATCGTGACACTTTTGTCCCCCATTAATTTACAACTTGGCTTTATATGATGACATATTTTGCTTGCAAAAAGGACGAAAGGGACAAGCAGTAGAAAATGGATGGAAGGATGACTTCTTAATATTGCAAGGATAAGTTCCATTTTATGACGACTATATTCCTGCCAAGTCTCTCTAGAGAGACGACACGTTCGTAGTGTCAGAAAGAAGTCAGCAGTGCCCTACAGAAAGCGCGGCCATGTTAAGTGTGTCCCTGCTGGCTCGGAGGACAGACCTTGGGGTCAGCAGACGATATGATTCGGTCGACTCGGTTCTCAGTCTCGCACCACTGAACCGCCCCCAACAAGTGACAGCATCAGTGACTATGTACCCTGCGTGTCCATCACTATAAATCTCGCCTTTTGTCTTATCCAATTGTTATTTTAAGCAATCTAAAGTAGATTTATTTTACATACAAACGTGCCTCATCCATGCAAAGCCGCCTCACTGAATTCACCATGTTTTCATTGCACAGCTGTCTAAATATGACAAAAAATTTGAAAAAAAAAAAAAAAAAATGCTAGCTACAATAATTACACAGGCACTCTGTTTCCATTGGCTTTGTCGTGTGCTTGTTTACTGCCAGTGGATTAGCGTCGCCTAAGAGGACCAGTGCCATAATATGTGCACCATCAGTGTGAATTGAAGCATTATTTGGACTCAATCAGAGATCATTTGATTTATTTACAACTCGTAAATCCTTCTAAACATGAGAATGCGTCCATCATGGCTAATTTAAAAGGCTCATAATTACACCACTCAGGCAGCTTAATGGTTATAATTAGAATTCAATAAATACAGTTAGTTTATTCGCTGCTGTATACTTAAATAAAGTATTACATAAATACATATATAAAAAGGCCTACATCAATAGTCATCAGTCTCATATAGCCGCCAGGTGGCTGGTCTACCAAAGCAAATAACTGCTGAAAATGAAAGTTAGTCCTTTAAAGCAGGTTGGAGTAAAACTGAATAATAACAATCATATCCACGATAATAATAGAAGTAATAATAATTAGATAAAAAATAATGACAATGACAATGGTAATAATACAAAAAAACAACTAAGAATAGATGTAATGCAAACATATATATATATACTGTATATATATATATATATATTATTGCACGATAAGATAATAAAAACTTCTCATTCAATAGTTATTTTCATGACTATTTACATTTTGGATAGCCACTGAAGGCATCAAAACTATGAATGAACACTTGTGGAGTAATGTACCGTATTTTCCGCACTATAAGGCGGACCTTCAATAAATGGCCTATTTTAAAACTTTGTTCATATATAAGGCGCACCGCATTATAAGGCACACCACATTAAAAGGCGCATAGAATAGACGCTACAGTAGAGGCTGGGGTTACGTTATGCATCCATTAGATAGAGCTGCGCTAAAGGGAATGTCAACAAAACAGTCAGATAGGCCAGTCAAACTTTATTAATAGATTACAAACCAGCGTTCTGACATCTCTGTTCACTCCATCATCATCATCATCATCATCATCATCATCATCATCATCATCATCATCATCATTTCTTTTTATTCCTTTCATGAAAATGCATATATATAAGCCATATACAGTTGACACTTTCATTGTTTTTTTGTTTCTTATACATTTCCATGATCAGAAAGGAGCAGATGGAAGAATACTATTCTTATATTTATCTGCCCCCTTTTTAACACAAATTATTTAGATGACTTTATCACTGTTCCCTCCACCAACACCCGAACTCCAACATACTTTTAATTTCCGTTTAAGCATTTTCAAAATGACACGTTCCAATCAAGATCAAAAATCAGTTTGATATAATTCCAGTTGTCTCTTTTTGTAACTCCTTTTAAATTCAAAGATATTCTTGCAACTTTTTAAGTCTTTGTCTAGAGAATTCCATGCTTTCACACCAGCAACAGATAAGCACATTTGCTTCAAATTTGTTCGCACTCTTGGATATTTAAAGTCATACGGCCTTCTGTGATTCTCATCTTCCGACGTGAACTCAAATAACTTTTGTAAGTCCTTTGGAAGAACTTTATTTCTAACTTTGAACATCACTAATAGGGTATGCAATTCTACAATGTCTTTTAGTTTTAATAATCCTGACCTAATGAAGAGTGGATTTGTGTGGTCTCTATATCCTACTGTAGAAATGATACGAATTGCTCTTTTCTGTGAAAGAAATAAAAACATTATGTTGCTGTGATATGTATTTCCCCATATTTATGCACAATAATTGAAATAAGGTAGAATAATTGAGCAATACAACATTCTCATTGTATTATACGGGAAACTGTATTTAACCTTGTTCAAAATAAATAAACTTTTAGACAGCTTATTTTTCACATGCAATATATGAGCTTTCCATGTCAACTTTTCATCTAAGATGACCCCAAGAAATCTGATTTCAGACACCTTCTCAATTTTCACATTGTTTATGGATAAACTTAACTTCTATCTTTCTTTTATTTCTGAATACCATAAATTTAGTCTTTTCCAAGTTTAAAGATAATTTATTTACATCAAACCACAATTTTAGTTTAACCATTTCCTCTTCAATATTATCGGCTAAGATTTTCAAGTCATCTCCTGAACAGTATAAATTTGTATCGTCTGCGAATAATACGTACTGTAAAATTTTCGAAACCTCACAAATATCATTTATATATAAAATCAATCAATCAATCAATCAATGTTTATTTATATAGCCCTAAATCACAAGTGTCTCAAAGGGCTGCACAAGCCACAACGACATCCTCGGTACAGAGCCCACATAAGGGCAAGGAAAAACTCACCCCAGTGGGACGTCGATGTGAATGACTATGAGAAACCTTGGAGAGGACCGCATATGTGGGTAACCCCCCCCTCTAGGGGAGACCGAATGCAATGGATGTCGAGTGGGTCTGACATAATATTGTGAGAGTCCAGTCCATAGTGGATCCAACATAATAGTAAGAGCCCAGTCCAATAAAAAGTTTGGGTCCTAAAATCGAACCTTGCGGAATTCCACATTCAATATTCATACATTCTGATCTATAACCATCAGTCTCAACATATTGCTGTCGTTGTTGTAAATAGCTTGTTAACCAGTCCAGTGCAACTCCTCTAACTCCATAAGTATATAATTTAGAAATGAGAATTTGATGATCTATAGCAGTGGTTCTCAACCTTTTTTCAGTTATGTACCCCCTGTTAATTTTTTTTAAATTCAAGTACCCCCTAATCAGAGCAAAGCATTTTTGGTTGAAAAAAAGAGATAAAGAAGTAAAATACAGCACTATGTCATCAGTTTCTGATTTATTAAATTGTATAACAGTGCAAAATATTGCTAATTTGTAGTGGTCTTTCTTGAACTATTTGGAAAAAAAGATAGGTTTTTATTTATATTTATAAAGGATTTTTGAATTGTTGCTATTTTTAGAATATTTAAAAAAAATCTCACGTACCCCTTGGCATACCTTCAAGTACCCCCAGGGGTACGCGTACCCCCATTTGAGAACCACTGATCTATAGTGTTGAATGCCTTCTTTAAATCAATGAACACTCCTATTGTGTATTTATTTTGATCAATTGCAGTTGTAATATCTTCAATAATGTTCATGATGGCCAAGCTCGTAGACATATTTGATCGAAATCCATACTGACTTTCATTTAATAATTTGTGTTTTTCAATAAAGCAGTCTAATTTATTAACAAACAGTTTTTCAAGCACTTTTGAAAATTGAGATAGGAGAGATACTGGTCTATAATTACCAAATATATGTTTATCTCCGGTTTTAAATAAAGGTATCGCCTTAGCTGTTTTCATATTGTCTGGGAAAACTCCTACTTTAAAAGAACAATTAATTATATAATGTAATGGTTTAATAATGCAATCAATTGTGTTTTTTAATATTTTCATGTCAATACCCTCATTGTCTGTTGAGGTCTTGTTTTTTAGTTTATAAACTCCCAAAATGAATAAACAGCTGTTTTATTATTTTCCCCGAGGTAAAGTCAGTGACGTGGTATTTTGTTTATCTTTTAACAACAGCAAGGTATAACGTGTCGTGCAACATTTATATCACATAGTGGAGGGGAACTTTTCCTCGATTCAATAAACAGGTAAAAAACAGTGATACTGTTACTGTAAATCAAACGTTAGTGCAATCACAATATAGTAACACTCGAAATAGTGCAGAGCAATAACAATACATCAATAACTCAACGTTGCTCAAACGTTAATGTCACACAACACAACACACAAAATAAACATGTAAAGCTCACTTTATGAAGTTATTCCTCATCCACGAATCCCTCGAATTCTTCTTCTTCAGTGTCCGAATTAAACAGTTGGGCGAATACGTCGTCATTAATCGAGTCAGTGTCGCTGCTGTTGTCTAGCAGTTCAGTGACAATTCCCGCCTTCCTGAAAGCTCGGACCACACTCTGCGTCGTAAGCGTGTCTCTTAATGGGAGCCATTTTGGGGTCTTTACATAAACACACAAATGGAAATGAAACGGCACGCCTCGCGCAGTCATATGTTCCAGCATGCACCGCGCGCTTCTTCTTCTACGGGGGAAAATGAAGTCTGCGGCTGCTTACCGTAATTGCGAGACCTGTTGTGCCTCAATATTGGTCCATATATAAGGTGCACCGGATTATAAGGCGCACTGTCAGCTTTTGAGAAAATTGGAGGTTTTTAGGTGTGCCTTATATTGCGGAAAATACGCTACTTAACAAAAAAAAAGGTGTAATAATTATTATGTAGTTTCTTAATAATAGCCACCCTTTTCTCCGATTACTTTTTTGCACACTCTTGGCATTCTTTCGATGAGCTTCAAGAGGTAGTCACCTGAAATGGTTTTCACTTCTCAGGTGTGCTTGAAGTTCATCGACAGAATGCCAAGAGTGTGCAAAGCAGTCATCAGAGCAAAGGGGTGGCTATTTTGACCTATTTCACCTTTTTTTTGTTAAGTACATAACTCCACATGTGTTCATTCATAGTTTTGATGCCTTCAGTGACAATCTACAATGTAAATAGTCATGAAAGTAAAGAAAACGCATTTATTGATGAGAAGGTGTGTCCAAACTTTTGGCCTGTACTGTAAATATATATATATATATATATCCATCCATCCATCCATCTTCTTCCGCTTATCCGAGGTCGGGTCGCGGGGGCAGCAGCCTAAGCAGGGAAGCCCAGACTTCCCTCTCCCCAGCCACTTCGTCCAGCTCTTCCTGTGGGACCCCGAGGCGTTCCCAGGCCAGCCGGGAGACATAGTCTTCCCAACGTGTCCTGGGTCTTCCCCGCGGCCTCCTACCGGTCGGACGTGCCCTAAACACCTCCCTAGGGAGGCATTCGGGTGGCATCCTGACCAGATGCCCGAACCACCTCATTTGGCTCCTCTCGATGTGGAGGAGCAGCGGCTTTACTTTGAGCTCCTCCCGGATGACAGAGCTTCTCACCCTATCTCTAAGGGAGAGCCCCGCCACCCGGCGGAGGAAACTCATTTCAGCCGCTTGTACCCGTGATCTTGTCCTTTCGGTCATAACCCAAAGCTCATGACCATAGGTGAGGATGGGAATGTAGATCGACCGGTAAATTGAGAGCTTTGCCTTCCGGCTCAGCTCCTTCTTCACCACAACGGATCGATACAGCGTCCGCATTATTGAAGACGCCGCACCGATCCGCCTGTCGATCTCACGATCCACTCTTCCCTCACTCGTGAACAAGACTCCGAGGTACTTGAACTCCTCCACTTGGGGCAAGATCTCCTCCCCAACCCGGAGATGGCACTCCACCCTTTTCTGGGCGAGAACCATGGACTCGGACTTGGAGGTGCTGATTCTCATCCCAGTCGCTTCACACTCGGCTGCGAACCGATCCAGCGAGAGCTGAAGATCCTGGCCAGATGAAGCCATCAGGACCACATCATCTGCAAAAAGCAGAGACCTAATCCTGCAGCCACCAAACCAGATCCCCTCAACGCCTTGACTGCGCCTAGAAATTCTGTCCATAAAAGTTTTGAACAGAATCGGTGACAAAGGGCAGCCTTGGCGGAGTCCAACCCTCACTGGAAACGTGTCCGACTTACTACCGGCAATGCGGACCAAGCTCTGGCACTGAGCATACAGGGAGCGGACTGCCACAATCAGACAGTCCGATACCCCATACTCCCTGAGCACTCTCCACAGGACTTCCCGAGGGACACGGTCGAATGCCTTGTCCAAGTCCACAAAACACATGTAGACTGCTTGGGCAAACTCCCATGCACCCTCAAGGACCCTGCCGAGAGTATAGAGCTGGTCCACAGTTCCACGACCAGGACGAAAACCACACTGTTCCTCCTGAATCCGAGGTTCGACTATCCGGCGTAGCCTCCTCTCCAGTACACCTGAATAGACCTTACCGGGAAGGCTGAGGAGTGTGATCCCACGATAGTTAGAACACACCCTCCGGTTCCCCTTCTTAAAGAGAGGAACCACCACCCCGGTCTGCCAATCCAGTGGTACCGCCCCCGATGTCCACGCGATGCTGCAGAGTCTTGTCAACCAAGACAGCCCCACAGCATCCAGAGCCTTAAGGAACTCCGGGCGGATCTCATCCACCCCCGGGGCCTTGCCACCGAAGAGCTTTTTAACTACCTCAGCAACCTCAGCCCCAGAAATAGGAGAGCCCACCACAGACTCCCCAGGCACTGCTTCCTCATAGGAAGACGTGTTGGTGGGATTGAGGAGGTCTTCGAAGTATTCCCTCCACCGATCCACAACATCCGCAGTCGAGGTCAGCAGAACACCATCCTCGCCATACACGGTGTTGATAGTGCACTGCTTCCCCTTCCTGAGGCGGCGGATGGTGGTCCAGAATTGCTTCGAAGCCGTCCGGAAGTCGTTTTCCATGGCCTCACCGAACTCCTCCCATGTCCGAGTTTTTGCCTCTGCGACCGCTGAAGCCGCACACCGCTTGGCCTGTCGGTACTTGTCCACTGCTTCAGGAGTCCTATGAGCCAAACGAACCCGATAGGACTCCTTCTTCAGCTTGACGGCATCCCTCACCGCCGGTGTCCACCAACGGATTCTAGGATTACCGCCACGACAAGCACCAACTACCTTGCGGCCACAGCTCCAATCAGCCGCCTCGACAATAGAGGCGCGGAACATGGTCCATTCGGACTCAATGTCCAGCACCTCCCTCGTGACATGTTCAAAGTTCTTCCGGAGGTGGGAATTGAAAGTCTCTCTGACAGGAGACTCTGCTAGACGTTCCCAGCAAACCCTCACAATGCGTTTGGGCCTGCCAGGTCTGTCCGGCATCCTCCCCCACCATCGCAGCCAACTCACCACCAGGTGGTGATCGGTAGAAAACTCCGCCCCTCTCTTCACCCGAGTGTCCAAAACATGAGGCCGCAAATCCGATGACACAACTACAAAGTCGATCATGGAACTGCGGCCTAGGGTGTCCTGGTGCCAAGTGCACATATGGACACCCTTATGTTTGAACATGGTGTTCGTTATGGACAATCCGTGACGGGCACAAAAGTCCAATAACAAAACACCGCTCGGGCTCTGATCCGGGCAGCCATTCTTCCCAATCACGCCTCTCCAGGTTTCACTGTCGCTGCCAACATGAGCATTGAAGTCCCCCAGTAGAACGAGGGAATCACCCGGGGGAGCACTCTCAAGTACTCCCTCGAGTGAATCCAAAAAGGGTGGGTACTCTGAGCTGCGGTTTGGCGCGTAAGCGCAAACCACAGTCAGGACCCGTTCCCCCACCCGAAGGCGGAGGGAAGCTACCCTCTCGTCCACCGGGTTGAACTCCAACGTACAGGCTCTGAGCCGGGGGGAAACAAGAATTGCCACCCCAGCCCGTCGCCTCTCACTGCCGGCAACGCCAGAGTGGAAGAGAGTCCAGCCCCTCTCGAGAGAACTGGTTCCAGAGCCCTTGCTGTGCATCGAAGTGAGTCCGACTATATCTAGCCGGAACTTCTCCACCTCGCGCACTAGCTCAGGCTCCTTCCCCCCCAGCGAGGTGACGTTCCACGTCCCAAGAGCTAGTTTCTGTAGCCGAGGATCGGACCGCCAAGTGCCCTGCCTTCGGCTTCCGCCCAGCTCACATCGCACCCGACCTCTATGACCCCTGCTATGGGTGGTGAGCCCATTGGAGGGGGGACCCACGTTGCCTCTTCGGGCTGTGCCCGGCCGGGCCCCATGGGGACAGGCCCGGCCACCAGGCGCTCGCCATCGTGCCCCACCCCTGGGCCTGGCTCCAGAGGGGGGCCCCGGTGACCCGCGTCCGGGCGAGGGAAATCTGGGTTCCTTGTCAGTGTTATTCATAGAGATCTTCGAGCTGCTCTTTGTCTGATCCCTCACCTAGGACCAGTTTGCCTGGGAGACCCTACCAGGGGACATAGAAGCCCCCGGACAACATAGCTCCTAGGATCATTGGGACACGCAAACTCCTCTACCACGTTAAGGTGGCAGCTAAGAGAGGAGTATATATATATATATATATATATATATATATATATATATATATATATATATATATATATATATATATACCGTATTTTTCGGAGTATAAGTCGCACAGGAGTATAAGTCGCACCTGCCGAAAATGCATAATAAAGAAGGAAAAAAACATTTATAAATCGCACTGGAGCCCGGCCAAACTATGAAAAAAACTGCGACTTATAGTCCGAAAAATACGGTATATATATATATATATATATATATATATATATATATATATGTGTGTATATATATATATATATATATATATATATATATATATATATATATATATATATATATATATATATATATATATATATATATATATATATATGTGTGTATATATATATATATATATACCGTATTTTTCGGAGTATAAGTCGCAACTATTAGATAGAAAAGTAGAAATAATGAAATACAAAGTTTATGGTATAAAAAGTCTTAATTATGAGATAAGACAGTCGAAAGTATGACTTAAAAAGTAAAAGTTATGACATAAAAAGTCATAACTATAAGTTAAATAGTCAGAATTATGAGATGATGTAAAAATTATTAGGTAAAAAGTCATTTTTATAAGATACAAAAATACGGTATATATATATATATATACATACATATATATATATATATATATATATATATATATATATATATATATCCATCCATCCATCCATTTTCTACCGCTTATTTCCTTTTGGGGTCGCGGGGGGCGCTGGAGCCTATCTCAGCTACAATCGGGCGGAAGGCGGCGTACACCCTGGACAAGTCGCCACCTCATGGCAGGGCCAACACAGATAGACAGACAACATTCACACTCACATTCACACACTAGGGCCAATTTAGTGTTGCCAATCAACCTATCCCCAGGTGCATGTCTTTGGAGGTGGGAGGAAGCCGGAGTACCCGGAGGGAACCCACGCAGTCACGGGGAGAACATGCAAACTCCACACAGAAAGATCCCGAGCCCGGGATTGAACCCAAGACTACTCAGGACCTTCGTATTGTGAGGCAGATGCACTAACCCCTCTGCCACCGTGACGCCCTATATATATATGTATATATATATATATACACACACCGTATTTTTCGGAGTATAAGCCGCACAGGAGTATAAGTCGCACCTGCCGAAAATGCATAATAAAGAAGGACTTATAGTCCGAAAAATACGGTATATATATATATATATATATATATATATATATATATATATATATATATATATATATATATATATATATATAAAAAGACAATAAATAAACTTTATTTGTTTTATTTTGTATTTGTAGGAGACAGACATGTTTAATCCATGTCTTGTATTGAAGCTATGTGTAAAAATGTAAAAAAGACACTGCTGCCTAACCAAGCTGCTAAATTGATTGATTGATTGATTGAGACTTTTATTAGTAGGTTGCACAGTGAAGTACATATTCCATACAATTGACCACTAAATGGTAACACCCAAATACGTTTTTCAACTTGTTTAAGTCGGGGTCCACTTAAATTGATTCATGATACAGATATGTACTATCATATATACTATCATCATAATACAGTCATCACACAAGATAATCATCAGGGTGTATACATTGAATTATTTACATTATTTACAATTCGGGGTGTGGAGGGGGGGGGGTTAGATTTGGTTGTTATCATCAGTCATCAACAATTGAGAACAGAGAAATGGATATTGAAACAGTGTAGGTCTGACTTGGTAGGATATGTACAGCAAGTAGTGGACATAGAGAGAGAGAGAGAGAGAGAGATCAGAAAGCATAAGAAAAGTATCTACATTTGATTGTTTACATTTGATTATTAAATGATTATTTGGTTCTCAATAATATTATGTACTAGGGAATATTTTATAATTGGCACCATTACACGACATGAACTCCCCTACATTGGCCATGTCGCTTTCCTCTGAAAAGACATAATTGGTCCCTCTGCGTCTGCACACCAGGCCCCGCTGATATATGTCGTCGCCATGGAAACAGAAAGGGTCACGTCGAAACTCCAATTTTAACTGGTGTAAACACGAATCAACTAAATCCTAAAGCTTCTAGATCTTTTTGCGTATCTGACGCTGTGTGAGCAACAGGGAACGCGCTGCTTTCTACCTCTGGCCGTTCATAACCAGCGTCGGTTAATCCATCAGGGATGACGGCGCTGAAAGGCGGTGTGGGGAAAATTACTTTCAAGAACATCAGTGTTGATGGGCCTGATTACACTGTGCAAATAAAGTCATAAAGCAGCTTTATCTGCCTCCACGTGCACTCCTGCTACTGTTGTTGACATCAAAGCATCAGCCGTATTAATGCTGACTGAGCACTCTTGTTCCTCGTCCCATCTGCTGCTGCTTGTTAATAAACGAGAATGGGCTATATTTTACTTTTTGCTTTCTCATGCACTTCAAATCATGAATAAACTATTAAAAATGTAGATGTTATATATGTGGCTCCTCCACATCGACAGGAGCCAGATGAGGTGGTTCGGGCATCTGGTCAGGATGCCACCCGAACCTAGGGAGGTGTTTTGGGCACGTCCGACCGGTAGGAGGCCACGGGGAAGACCCAGGACACGTTGGGAAGACTATCTCTCCCGGCTGGCCTGGGAACGCCTCGGGATCCCCCGGGAGGAGCTGGACGAAGTGGCTGGGGAGAGGGAAGTCTGGGCTTCCCTGCTTAGGCTGCTGCCCCCGCGACCCGACCTCAGATAAGCGGAAGAAGATGGATGGATGGATGGATGTTATATATCATCGGAAACAACACCGATACAGTACATTTAAGTCATTTTTATTTTCTATACATGTATTCTAATTTTCTGCCATGAGGTTATGTAATCGTTGCAGTTAGTTAGTTAGTTGTGGCTGGAGTGTCATGGAACTTTCAGGAAGGGATGCTCTCATGATTGTGACTTTATATCTCATAATTTTGAAATTTTAACCTCATAATTTTAACTTTGTAATTCACAATGACTTTGTATCTTATAAAAATGACGTTTTACCTAATAATTTTGACATCATCTCATAATTCTGACTTTTTATGTCATAACTTTTATCTCATAATTAAGACTTTTTATACCATAATTTTGACTTTGTATTTCATTATTTCTAGTTTTCTATCTAATAGTTACAACATTTATATGATAATGTTTAAATTCTATCTCATAATTATGACTTTTAATCTTATCATTTCGACTCTTATTTTTCTAATTGTGACTTTTTATCTCATAATTTTGAATTTTTATCTCATAATTTCGACTTTTTATCTCATAATTTACTTTTTATATTTTTGATTTTTTTTTCCCCTCATGGTTAGCTCGCTCATTAGCCTGCTTGTTAACTTGATGTTTAGTTAGTTAGTTAGTTAGTTAGTTAGTTAGTTAGTTAGTTGGCAACAGGGGACGGCGTGGCGCAGTGGAAGAGTGGCCGTGCGCAACCCGAGGGTCCCTGGTTCAATCCCCACCTAGTACCAACCTCGTCATGTCCGTTGTGTCCTGAGCAAGACACTTCACCCTTGCTCCTGATGGCTGCTGGTTAGCGCCTTGCATGGCAGCTCCCTCCATCAGTGTGTGAATGTGTGTGTGAATGGGTAAATGTGGAAGTAGTGTCAAAGCGCTTTGAGTACCTTGAAGGTAGAAAAGCGCTATACAAGTACAACCCATTTATCATTTAACATAATTGAAAAAGTTACAATTGAATTTTCCTGAAACTTTTAGGTATGGATGTTCCGATCAGAGTTTTATGCTGCCGATTCTGATACCGATCATCCGTGAGTGGGATTGACCAATATCAAATACCGATACCGATCACATGTATTAACCCTAAATTTTCCATTTATTCATGGTGAGTACTATTGACAGTTTAACAATATCAACTCAAAATTCAAACAATTTTCTTATTCTCTTGTATTACATACAATAGTTTGATCGAAACAAAATCACTAGTAAACAATATTTAAACACACACACAAAAACTATGTCTACTACTCTTTTAAATCCTTTGCTTTTTGCCCTCAAATTCCTCCTGGGTCCAGGGAATGTTGTTAACGTTAACAAAAACAACAACATTATTTTGACAAAAAAAAAAATATCGGCCTAAACACTCTATTATTTATCACACACTGATACTACCCTTGGTATCGCCACTGCCAACTTATGGATCCATCCACCCTTCTCTTACATGTTGTGTACTGACTGTCACAATGCTGACACGTCAACAGCTATTGTAATATTATTCTCTCTCCTACTCCTTATTAATCTACCTGTTAATTTCCTGTTAATATCTTCTTACTTTCTTCTGTAATGTGCTTTCATCTAAACTTCTTAAACTTTACTAAGCACTTTTTTTCTTGATGTTGTTGCAAGATAGCTTAGCGGTTAGCATACCTCCCGCTGTTCCCCACATCGACAACGCAATTAGCTACTGGCTGCCACCTACTGATATGGAAGAGTATTACACAGTTACACTGCCGAGCTCTAGACAGCACCGACACTCAAGAACAACACATCATTTGCAGACTAGAATTTCTGATTTGCAAAAAATATTTTTGAACTTAGATAATTTCCCACGGCACACCAGACTGTATCTCATGGCACGCTAGTGTTCCGCAGCACAGTGGTTGAAAAACACTGCTCTAGAGGATGCTGCTAACTGCGTTGGTCTCCACTGCAACTCCTTGAACCGAAACTGCTGTACAACTGTCCTCCAAATCTGGAGCCCCACTTAAGCAAGTTGACGATTTTAGGTTCCTGGATCATGGATTCCGGTAATGACTTCCGTACCAGGAAAGCCAGAGCCTGGAAAGCATGTAATAACATGGACAACATATGGCACTCCAACCTGCCCAATTCACTCAAGCTAGATCTTTTCAAGTCTGCCATCGAACCCATCCTCATGTACGGCTCCGAGACCTGGACCCTCAATGTGCGCCTTCAAAAACGCTTGACGGTTGCTATACCAACCTGCTTCGAAGGGTTCAAGGCTTGTCGTGGCAGTCCAATCCCACCTTGGACCAAATATACGGCAACCTACCTCGAGCAAACACCCGTCTGAGCCAACGTCACGCACAGTTTGCCGGTCACTGCTTCCGTGCCAAGATGAAGCTGATATCCCAGCTCATCCTTTGGAAACAATCTACCTGGTGTCACCTCACCTACCCCGAAGTAATCGCACGGGCCATTGGGATCCTTGTTTCAGAGCTGGGCTCTGCCACGGGTGACCCCGACTGCTGGCGGAAGGTTGTGCAAGGTCTCTCGGCTACGGCCGCACATTGATAATGATGATGAACCGTAGAATTAACTGAACACACTGAGACCTCTTTTCAGTCATTCACAATCTTTGTCTCGGTGGGCGTAGAGCAAGACAGCCAGCTTTACACACGCAGGAAGAACATCAATCAATCAATCAATCAATGTTTATTTATATAGCCCTAAATCACAAGTGTCTCAAAGGGCTGCACAAGCCACAACGACATCCTCGGTACAGAGCCCACATAAGGGCAGGGAAAAACTCACCCCAGTGGGTGAGTGGGGGTAAGAACAGAAAGAGAGCCCTACGACTCACTTGTGAGAAGTGTTGCAAAGTAACAAACATTAAGGAAACAAAATATGATTGAAGAGCCAAATGTCCCCTTGTAAATTATTTCAGCTTCAAATCGAATTCCAATATGAGCCCATCAACACAGACGAACAAGCGAGAATGCCGTGATCACATGATGGTAATTATTTCAAAAAAGACAATCCTATATACAGTATATAATATAATATATTATATTGTAGCGTCCTGGAAGAGTTAGTACTGCAAGGGATTCTGGGTATTTGTTCTGTTGCGGATGTTCTCCCGAAATGTGTTTGTCATTCTTGTTTGGTGTGGGTTCACAGTGTGGTGCATATTTGTAACAGTGTTAAAGTTCTTTATACGGCCACCCTTAGTGTGACCTGTATGGCTGTTGACCGAGTATGAATTGCATTCACTTGTGTGTATGTGTCAAAAACCGCATATTTTATGTGACTGGGCCGGAACATAAAGGCTGTGTGCCTTTATTGACGCTCTGTACTTCTTCCTACGTCCGTGTTCACAGCGGCATTTTAAAAAGTCATACATTTTGCTTTCTGAAACCGATACCGATAATTAAGAAACCGATACCGATAATATCCGATATCACATTTTAAAGCATTTATCGGCCGATAATATCGGACATCCCTTATTATTATTATATATATTATGATTACGTTACATAATAAACACTGCATGTTTTTTTTTTCAATTATTTCTTCAGTTTAAAGAGGTACTGCACTTTTTGGGAAATGTTGCCCATTGTTCACAATCATTATGAAAGACATGACGATGGATGGATTTTTTCTAACTTGTAAATAAACGTAAATAAAATTCCGCTTACAATGGAGCCAATGGGAGCTCCTCTATTCCACCCATAAAACCCCAAAAATAACCATCCAAAAAGCGCCAACAATACTCCATTTACATTTTGTGACTTGAATAATAACCAAGTATTAGTGATATTGTTATTATAAGCGCTAACGCAGACAAACTAGTTATAGTGGCGTCGTGATTACTACCATGTGTGTCTATGTTTACATCATCGAATGGTGAGCTGCTTCCTCGCTTCCTTACTCCCTGTACGTTTATTTTAGATCATAACTCATGCCTCTCACCTTGATAGTAGAAGGATGAGGACGTAATCCGACAATTTGGTACAGTTTGACAGCCAATTTAGACCCGCAAATGACGACAATGACACGAAAAGACGCTTGGTTCCACCCCTATTTTCTTTGTGAGGATTATGAGTCTAAACAGGAATAAAACAAAGTTCAATCAGTCAGTGTCCTAATGACAGTAAATGATGTGTTATTATGTTTGTTGGCTGTCATGAAGTCTGCAGTGAGTAATAATCAGTGATGTTGTTGAAAAAAAAGCGAAAATCGTGATGCGTTTTTTAAATGAATGCGCCGCGTTGGCTTGAATGATCAAAATATGTAAATATTCAATTTTATTATTGGTGTGCCTGTTACTACATTACATATACTGTATACTTACATGTATATACAACCTTAATGGAGTGTTTAGATTTTTTTAAGGGCTCTATAGGCAGAGTAGAGAGGCTCACATAGGCTCCATTGTAAGATGTGCTATATGTATTTACTAATTAGAATTCATAAAAAAAAATATTAAAAAAAACATGTGTTTTTGTCTTACATAAGGATTGTGAATGAAAGGCAAAATTCCCCCAAAAAGGATGTAGACAAAAGCTCTGAGTCTGTTTGCATAAATCCAAATCATTTTAAGGAAATTATTGCATATTGTTCTAATGTGTAGTACCTTGAGACAAGAATATGTTTGACAGTCTAAAAGTAACATGTCTTCCTTCACTCGTTATGTTCGCACTTTTATGGATTTTTATGTATAAAAAAATGCAATTATTTATTAATTTTTTTAAATTGTGCCCTACTAAGAAATGCCATTTATTTTCCAATATATAGGTGATTATTATGAATTTATGTGGGCAAGCTCCACTCTGTGTATGGAGACATGTCAGAAACGGGATGAGGAGTAATTTACATTTTGGGGCTGATCCGGATCATCGTCTGGATTGTTTTCACTATTGGAGGTAAGGCCTGGCACAGGTCTGCACTCTCCAAGTGCTTTTCTAGTTATTTTATTCATTTTTTTTTTGTTATCAAATAAATAATTATTTACAACACTGTCATCCAATGTCATGAATTCAATTTATTCAAAAGAATGGCGGTGAAATTACTTTTCGTTAAAAGTTCAATGTATTAGTTTGCTGTCAAAGGAACACAATTCTTTTCTTCACAAGTCCAATCCTTGTTTGTGCCGACTAATGAAAACATCGTTAATCTCAATGCTCCCACCAGCATCGGGGCGAAAAAAAACAATCTGTCTTCCTTTGATTGTCCTCACATGCGCCATCTTTCTCACGTCTGACATTGTTGTGTGATTTTCTTAATTAATATTCATGAACGCTGCTCTCGCTTGAGAGCATTACAACGTTAGAAAGGCCTAATTGTCTTTTTTTTTTTTAACATTGTCTCCTTTGCAGGTTCAATCTTTGTGACTTGGGATTGCATACACGCGCGTTGCAAATCAATAGCATCCTTTTAGATTCCATTTAGGCCTAAAATGTAACACACGGTCTAAAAATATAAATAAACAAGTAGAACTCACAGGAATGAGCGCCAACAATAGGTGCCTTTTCACAAATGAAGTGTGCATACACAAGTGTCGGTGTGACGCATATTTTTAGAACTCGTGACAATTTCCAACACCACGCAGCTTTTAGACTCACACATTCTGTAAGCCAGTGATTCTCAAACTGTGGAATGCCAAAGAAGTCTGTAAATACACTATATTGCCAAAAGTATTTGGCCACCTGCCTTGACTCACATATGAACTTGAAGTGCCATCCCATTCCTAACCCATAGGGTTCAATATGATGTCGGTCCACCTTTTGCAGCTATTACAGCTACAACTCTTCTGGGAAGGCTGTCCACAAGGTGGCGGGGTGTGTTTATAGGAATTTTCCACCATTTTGTTGAGATCACACACTGATATTGGTCGAGACGGCCTGGCTCTCAGTCTCAGTTCTAATTCATCCCAAAGGTGTTCTATCGGGTTCAGGTCAGGACTCTGTGCAGGCCAGTCAAGTTCATCCACACCAGACTCTGTCGTCCATGTCTTTATGGACCTTGCATTGTGCACTGGTGCACAGTCATGTTGGAAGAGGAAGGGGCCCGCTCCAAACTGTTCCCACAAGGTTGGGAGCATGGAATTGTCCAAAATGGTTTGGTATGCTGGAGCATTCAAAGTTCCTTTCACTGGAACTAAGCGGCCAAGCCCAACTCCTGAAACACAACCCCACACCATAATTCCTCCTCTACCAAATTTCATTCGGCCCAATGCAGTCCGAAATGTACCATTCTCCTGGCAACCTCCAAACTCAGAATATTTAGGAGCTAAGGAAATTTCACGCCTGGATTTGTTGCACAGGTGGCATCCTATGACAGTTCCACGTTGGAAATCACTGAGGTCCTGATAGTGGCCCATTATTTCACAAATGTTTGTAGAAACAGTCTCCATGCCTAAGTGCTTGTTTTGTTACACCTGTGGCCGTGCCAAGTGATTAAGACACCTGATCATTTGAATGGGTGGCCAAATACTTTTGGCAATATAGTAATATAGTCTATGTACCGTATTTTTCGACGCACTGGATTTATAAAGGTCATATTATGATGTTTTTTCTACATTTAAAACACTTCCTTGTCGTCTACATAACATGTAATGGTGGTTTTTGGTCAAAAGTTTATATAGATTATGTTTTAAAGATCGTCTTCAAGCCACTATTTGCCCGTGTCTTCAGGACACGCCGTTTTGTGGGCGGTCTTATTTACGTGCCTCCACTTCGACGGCGTCTTCTCCCCGTCATCTTTGTTGCGCCGGTAGTTTTTAGCGCTCCCATAGCGAGTCTACTGACAGATATAAGTTCGAAGTGTACGCTACTTTGTATTAAAAATGGCCACAGCGGAGGATGAATGCCCCACGACAAGAAGATAGAGAAAAAGAAAGAGCTTATTGACTACAACGCAGACTGCAATGGCGGACACGCACGATCTATGCAGATCCCAAATACACATCAGCAGGTACCAGAAGGTAAGATAAGTTGGTTTTCAATATTAGGGTGAAACAAAATGCCAGATAATGTCTCCTAATTATACTTGGGGTCCTAATACACACACACCATAATTATACCCGTATGTTGAAGCACAGTACGTCTGACTATGGTAGCCGTAACGCTCCGACAATCCATCAAGCGGTGCGGCTTCGTAGCTTTATAATAAAATATGTTGACAGATATTTGAGCGCCGTGTGTAATGTTCTATATCAGGGGTGTCAAACGTGCGGCCCGCGGGCCAGATCAGGCCGGCAAATAGGTTTTATCCGGCCCGCGAGATGAGTTTGCGGAGTATAAAAATGAGCTGAAGTTTTTCAATGAAAGAAACTGTTTTTCTAAATGTGTCCACCGGATGTCACAATAGCAATTCTGTTAGTCAAGCAAACTGTTTATACCGGGGCCAAGAAAGAGGTACACGGTAAAGCGCGGCTACGGCTCCTCCCCCTCGACCCAAATGAAACGTAAAACCTGCCGTTTTACGTCACCTGCTTCGAACACATCGTTTGGCACACTCATTGCCCCACAATGTCTCCGTCAAAAATGACAAAAAGTGAACGCAAAGACTAACTCAAGTCTCTGAATAGTTTCTAACTCCATTTGTGTGGTTTGTTGAGTTAGCACAGGATGAATATGTGGAAATAACAAATTATGTATTTGATACCTACATTAGAAGACTTTATATATATTTATTATTTATTTGGTTCAATCCGAAATAGGCTGTGACTTGAGGTTTGATGGCTTTGTAGATACCCTGACACAGTCTAAGGCAGTGGTTCTTAACCTTGTTGGCGGTACCAAACCCCACCAGTGTCATATGCACATTCACCGAACCCTTCTTTAGTGAAAAATAAAATGTTTTTTTGAAATTCAAGACAAAGTTATATGTTTTTGGTAACACGTTAGTATGGGGAACATATTCTAAGTAACAGGATTCAGGAAGCTTTATTATTGTTCGTTCTTTAACATGTACAAGACACATAAGAACTGAAATTACATTTTCGGCACAGTCCCACTAAGAGCAGACATACGTTACAGGGGGACAAGACGGGACCGCCAACGGATCAGCCACTTACGGCGCTCCCTAAAAAAGGTGGGAAACAGGTGATATTGGGAAAAGGGGGAAGAGTAAAACATATCAGTCAAAGGCTGGACCCTCGGGAGACTTAATTTATAGTTTTTTGGACACTATGGGAACATATTCTTAGTAACAAAGACTTAATTTAGAGTTATTTGATTAGGGTTAGGGTTATAGGGTTAGGGCAAGGGTTAGAGGGTTAGGGTTAAAATAAGGCCATGCCAAATAAGGCATTAATAAGTACTTAATAATGACTAGTTAAGAGAAAATATGTTACTAATTTGCAGAGGTGGGACCAAGTCATTGTTTTGCAAGTCACAAGTAAGTCTCAAGTCTTTGCCCTCAAGTCCGAGTCAAGTCCCGAGTCAAGACAGGCAAGCCCCGAGTCAAGTCCAAAGTCAAGACTGGAAAGTCTCAAGTCAAGTCCTAAGTCCTGCATTTTGAGTTTCGAGTCCTTTCAAGTCCTTTTAACCACAGACTAATATATTAACACAGATTGTGTATGCTTTTCAAACGCTGTATTTATTTATTAAAACAAGTGCATTTTAAATTGCAGGAAAGAAAATTGTGCTGACATTGCACTTTATAATAGCACTATTAACCAGTCATTTTAAACATTAACTCATTCCTTTACAGAACAAACACATTGAAAAATAAAGTGCAAATGTACTTATTTGTACAAAAGTGTTAACATTGAAAAAACATGACATATACGTGAACATAACAAAAAAGTTGTACTTATTATATGTCAGGGCCCTATGCTGTATTGCATTTGCAAAAGACCAAATTAGCCAAGAGTCTGTCAGTCATTTGTGCACGATGGGGGCGTAGTATGATGCCACCATGGCTGAAAACTCGCTCCACTGGAGCACTGGAGGCAGGCACTGCCAAGACTCTCATGGCCACTCGGAACAGTGAAGGAAGAGTCTTCATGTTCAATGCCCAGAACAAAAGGGGGGGAGAGTTTTTTTGGGTTGGTGCACTACTTGTAAGTGTATCTTGTGTTTTTTATCTTGATTTAGTAAAAAAAAAAAAAAAAAAAAAAAAAAAAAAAAAAAATCTTGTGCGGCCCGATACCAATCGATCCACGAACCCGGTGGTTGGGGACCACTGAGGTAAACAACCAACAGTATGTCAGAAAGCTAGCTAAAACAGTACACATATTCATAATATAGTATACATTTTAACTGACCTTTATTTTACTATTTTTGTCTTTTTTTAGGTGGCTAAAATACGCGGTGCTGCTGACCGCCGTCTAACGTTACGTGTGATATATTGACTAACGTAACCCTGCTTAAAAAAATCACTGAACAAAAAGTATGAATAAGGTAGTGAACTGCAACAGATTCCCGTGTTTGCAATAACGTTATAACGTTAGCAGTGAGTTTACAGCCTCACTGATTTAACTACACAGCAAATAAAAGTCACGTTACTTAGCCAATAAACGTTATCTTACATTCAAAACTTACCGTTCTTTGTGCAACTTCAAATGCCGGACGAAGTTGGAAGTTGTTGCCTCTCCATCAGTAATTTTCGAACCGCATGTGTTGCATACTGCAAACCGTTTTGTGTTGACCACCTCGTAATTTTTATACCCAAACGAAATTATTTTAGGTATCATTTTTTGTTCACTGGCGTGTGGTTTGGACATGTCTTCTTCGTTGGTTGTCCTGCAATTTGATTGGATGAATGCTGTGTGATGAAAACAAAGTAGATCTAATTTGATTGGCTGTTGTACTGAGACCACACCAGCTGACACACGCAACGCTGATAGACAAGTACACAATGAAAAATACGGAGCGCTCCCGAATAACTTTTTCATCTTTGGGTTTTGGGGAAAGTAGCAAGTCATGTCAAGTCATGTCAATTCAAAAGGCTCAAGTCCAAGTGAAGTCACAAGTCATTGATGTTAAAGTCTAAGTCGAGTTGCAAGTCTTTTTACATTTTGTCAAGTCGAGTCTAAAGTCATCAAATTCATGACTCGAGTCTGACTCGAGTCCAAGTCATGTGACTCGAGTCCACACCTCTGCTAATTTGCATGTTAATAAGCAACTAATTAATGGTGAATATGTTCCCCATACTAAAGTGTTACCATGTTTTTTTACTGATGCACAAAATGAACCGTGCATGAACATCACCTTGTTCAAACAACAAAACCAACACAGTGCATAAACTCACAACAAATTACACACCTGCAAATCAGTCTGACTTCTGCTGTTGCCGTATCCGTAATACGCCGATAGGGAGACTTTTTTTATTTACACGATGAGTCGGGTGTGTCTTGACCTCCGCCGAACCCCTGAGCCCGACTCACCGAACCCCTAGGGTTCCATCGAACCCAGGTTAAGAACCACTGGTCATTGTGTTCTTCATGGTGTTTTTGAAACTGAGCCAATTTTTGCCTCAGAATTTTCAACTAACTTGAAGTGTGTTGTCAAGAAGATTATTTGGGATTGAATTGGATTGAATTATATTTATATAGCGCTTTTCTCTGGTGACTCAAAGCGCTTTTACATAGTGAGACCCAATATCTAAGTTACATTTAAACCAGTGTGGGTGGCACTGGGAGCAGGTGTGTAAAGTGTCTTGCCCAAGGACACAACGGTAGCGACTAGGATGGCGGAAGCGGGGATCGAATCTGGAACCCTCAAGTTGCTGGCACGGCCACTCTACCAACCGAGCTATACCGCCCAATATTTGTACTTTTTCACAATGTGTTTGTTCTATTTTAAGCCAAAGTAAAACAAAGAAAACAATCTGAAGTTGTCTTTATTTTTAAGTTCTCATGCCATGAGTTTACCAGTCCGGCCCACGTGGGAATGGATTTTCCTCCATGCGGCCCCTGAGCTAAAATGAGTGTGACACCCCTGTTCTACATTCTCAATGAAACGTCTATGAACAGGGGGCGTCATCTTGCAGTCCACACGTATCTCTTATGTGTGACTGGCATCTACCGGTCACACTTATCATTACACCATGTACCAAATAAAGTTGTTCCGAGGTTGGTAAGCACAACCAGAATTGTTCCGTACATTAGGCGCACCGGGTTATAAGGCGCACTGTCAATTTATGAGAAAATGAGAGGATTTTAAGTGTGCCTTATAGTCCGGAAAATACGGTACTGTCGTTGTTGATGATGTCTGTGCATTGTGTGTATGTTGAAGTGGCCACAAATATTAAATATACTTGTTGAATAAAACCTCTGTTTTGTTTTTAATGAATATTTAGGCCTACTACGCCACTGTATTTTAATGTTGGTCATTATGGTGGTACTTGGAGGGCCAAATTTTTTCTGAGGTGGTACTTGATGAAAAAAGTTAGAGAACAAGTGCTGTAACCGATGCGGTAAATTAAATGTCACACCAAACTTTGTTAGAGCCTGTGGGTCATGATTTAAAGAAAAATATGCTTTTGTGTGTGTCGATTAATGCGTTAATTAATATTTAAACAGTGTAAAAAAAATAATAATAAAAAACCCTTGTCACTCATTTGAAGATGCCTAATATGTAATAAAAAAAATAAAAGAATGGCAAGCATGTCATTATGCTATTGGCATTCAAATTAATTTGAGTATTGTTTAATTACTGAGAAGCTGTATTCTTACCTTTGTCACAATAATTTATTTACTCTTCTATGGTTATCATCACACATGATGATAGATTAAACTGCACGTGTTGTTTGACATTAAGGCACATATTTTTAGATAAAAACTCTACTTTTGGGGTCGTTTTCAGTCATTTTTTGTGTATGGTGGTCCTAAAGAATAATAATAAAAAAGGGTTCAAGGCACAATAACGAAAAGGAAATACAGGAGCAAAGAAAAAATATGTTTTTCTTTTGTTTAATTTTGCTTTTGTCAATTGCTCATACATTTTGGGGATTAAAAATGACATTGATAATTTAATTGGTTTACTACTGATGGTGAAATATTGTTCACGTTACAAATTGATGCGTATATTTTCATTAGAATCGCAACATTTTGTGGGAACAGGAGAAAAATGACTGTGAAAGGTAACATCAAGATGTAATGATAAAAACTTCTTTTTTTTTATAATAATATAAGGGGGGTCAAACACTAATACGGGTGTTGACATAGCCAAGGATGACCACTCGAGGGCGCCATTCCACACAAAAATATTGTGCAAGCTTGAAAGCACTGAGAAATGAAAGTAGATTACAAATAAAATTTCCATCCATCCATTTTTTTACCGCTTGTCTCTTTTTCCTTCTTATCCAATTATTTATCTTACTGGGAAAATGTTTGCCAATGCTACATTTAGATGGTACAAATGCAGTACCACAGAACTATTTTTGACTATGGAAATGAAAAAGTTTGCCTGCCATATTTGACAGACTCCCTAACCTCGCTCTGACAGTGCAGCTGGCATTTCCTGTTGCTTCTTGTATATATATATATATATATATATATATATATATATATATATATATATATATATATATATATATATATATATATATATATATATATATATCATTATTATTGTTGGGTTGGTATTTGGAAGAAAAGTGATGCCCGGGCAGGCATGAAGGCAGGAGAGATGGAGCCCAATCACAGTCATTGTTTCCATGACAACAGTAACTTTGACACCAGAGAGAGTAGAGAGAGGTTTCATTCATAAGATGGTAGTGACTAACATGACATTAAAGTCACATGAATCTCAGGGTTGTCTTTTTTGGTATTTCATATTGAATAAAGAGCAGTGACTCTATTGAGACATTAACACTTATAAAAACAACTTTTTAGTGCCGTTTTTGCTGTCAAACTCTCTGTTTCTGGCAGCTTAGACATTAGCGTTGTAAAGTCTGCCTAGCAACACATATAGTATGTATAGTCTGCAAATGCATGATATATAACATGAAAGAAAAAAAAGTGTGTCTGATGTATATGATTTAAAAATTAAATTGGGTATTGTATATTTGATAAGTTAAAACGTTGATAAATTTAAAAACATTTTAAAAATAAAACAAATTGATTATATCTGGACAGCAGATACACGTTTTTAGATCAACAATATGCTGAACAGAATAATAAAAAAATAAAAAATAAATTTAAATATATATATATATATATATATTTTTTTATTTTTTATAAATAAAATAAAATAAAAATAAAAAAATATATATATATAAATAAATATATATACACATATATATATATATATATATATATATATATATATATATATATATATATATATATATATATATATATATATATATATATATATTATTTTTTATTTATTTTTTTCTTTAAAAAAAAAAAAAAAAAAGAAGAAGTCAAAACAGGCCTTATTAGAGAAGCATGTGATTGCTCTTAGCCAAGAGCAACAAATAAAAGGTTAGAGCACAGGGGTCAAACTCAAGGCCTAGGGGCCAGATCTGGCCTACTAAATAATTTATCGTGGCCTGCGAAAGACTGGAAATAATAAAGCACTTTCTGACTTATTGTATTAATTTTTTCAATTTCGACAGAAAAATGTATGCATTTGCATGCAATTGCACATGTTCTACACTTTAACATTATCTGATTATGCAACAAGATGTTCCAATTGTTTTTTTTTCCTGGTTATCAAAAATAAATACTTAAATATCTGCTGGTCACTTTGACTTATGATTTCAAAGCAAGTTAGTAAAACAATCAAAAACAGTTGCCTACGTAAATTGTGTAGCTATAATGCATTTATATTAATACATACATACATACATCCATACACATCTATGTATATACACATTGACTGTTACAAGCGGCCCTCTGAGAGCAACCATAACCCATAGGGTTCAATATGATGTGGGTCCACCTTTTGCAGCTATTACAGCTTCAACTCTTCTGGGAAGGCTGTCCACAAGGTGGTGGAGTGTGTTTATAGGAATGTTCCACCATTTTGGTGAGGTCACACACTGTTGTTGGTGGAGAAGGCCTGGCTCTCAGTGTCTGTTCTAATTCATCCCAAAGGTGTTCTATCGGGTTCAGGTCAGGACTGTGTGCAGGCCAGTCAAGTTCAACCACACCAGACTCTGTCATCCATGTCTTTATGGACCTTGCTTTGTGCACTGGTGCACAATCATATTGGAAGAGGAAGGGGCCCGCTCCAAATTGTTCCCACAAGGTTGAGAGCATGGAATTGTCCAAAATGTTTTGGTATCCTGGAGCATTCAAAGTTCCTTTCACTGGAATTAAGGGGCCAAGCCCAACTCCTGAAAAACAACCCCACACCATAATTCCTCCTCCACCAAATTTCACATCCGGCCCAATGCAGTCCGAAATGTACCGTTCTCCTGGCAACCTCCAAACCCAGAATATTTAGGATGTAGGAAATTTCACGACTGGATTTGTTACACAAGTGGCATCCTATGACAGTTCCACGTTGGAAATCACTGAGCTCCTGAGAGCGGCCCATTCTTTCACAAATGTTTGTAGAAACAGTCTTCATGCCTAAGTGCTTGTTTTTTTTACACCTGTGGCCAGGCCAAGTGATTAGGACACCTGATTCTCATCACTTGGATGGGTGGACAAATACTGTTGGCAATGTAGTCTATGTACCATATTTTTCGACGCACTGGATTTATAAAGGTCATATTATGATGTTTATTCTACATTTGAAACACTTCCTTGTGGTCTACATAACATGTAATAGTGGTTCTTTGGTCAAAAGTTTATACAGATTATGTTTTAAAGACCGTCTTCAAGCCGCAAGAGTGCAGCCATAATTGCAATGTGGCCCTAAATGAAAATGAGTTAGACACCCCTAGGTTAGAGTTAAATATAATGCAATTATATGTTGTTCAAATATATGTGGATATCAATTTAGAAAAAGTACTACAGTAATACATTTATTTTGACATTTTAAGTATTTTAATTTTGTGTGTATTGGGATAGGTTGATTGGCAACACTAAATTGGCCCTAGAGTGTGAATGTGAGTGAGAATGTTGTCTGTCTATCTGTGTTGGCCCTGTGATGAGGTGGCGACTTGTCCAGGGTGTACCCGCCTTCCGTACGAATGCAGCTGGGATAGACTCCAGCACCCCCGCCACCCTGAGAAGGACAAGTGGTGGAAAATGGATGGATGGATGGGTTTGCTCAATAAAGTAGTTAAAAGGGAAATCAGAGAGTAAAAAATACTTTTTTTAAACTAATGTATGTTTTTCAGGTGAATTACCTTTTATTTACAACATACTTGTTGGGATTTTTAAAAATATCCATCCATTTTCTACCGCTTATTCCCATTGGGGTCGCGGGAGGCGCTGGAGCCTATCTCAGCTACAATCGGGCGGAAGGCGGGGTACACCCTGGACAAGTCGCCACCTCATCATTTAAAAATATATTTTCTTAATATTATTTTTGAAGGGGTTAATACAGGGGTCGGCAACCGAAAATGTTGAAAGAGCCGTATTGGACCAAAAATGCAGAAATAAAATCTGTCTGGAGCCGCAAAAAAAAGTAAAGCCTTATATAAGTGTTAAAATGAAGGCAACACATGATGTAAGTGTCTATATTAGCTATATTAGCCTACTATCAAAATGACTATGTGTCGCAGGCTGATGCAAATCTTCGTTGACAGAAATGTTGAAATGTAATATTTATTCTACACATTTTTTCAACATTGGAAAACATTACTAAAGGCTTTTCAGAGGGTGTGATAACTCCTGGAAATTACTGGCTTAGAATGGCCAAAGGTAAAGATGTGTGTGTTCAAGTTGAAGGAAACGGAAACTACAAATAAAATGACCTCAAATATACCTAAAATACGAGGCATTATACCGCATTATGTACATACAGCTAGCATAAATAGCATGTTAGCATTGATTAGCTTGCAGTCATGCAGTGACCAAATATGTCTGATTAACACTCCACACAAGTCAATAACATCAACAAAGCTCACCTTTGTGCATCCACGCACAGCATAAAACGTTTGGTGGACAAAATGAGACAAAGAAGGAGTGGCGTGAAACAGTTCTTTCTGTGGCAGCATCAAGGAAAGTTATACATGCAAACAAACTACGGTGCGTTCAAGGACTTCTGAAATTAGGACAAAATGGTGCGCGCCAAATACTCTCATCAGTGAAACATGTTTAATGTAAACAGTGGGATTTATAACAATTAGGAAGGCTTGTGTCATGTTTGTTTTTCTACAGGAACCATATTAAAACAAAACATTTATTTTTTTTCCTCATTTTTTTCCATTGTCATACATTTTAGAAAAAGCTCCGGGGAGCCACTAGGGCGGCGCTAAAGAGCCACTTGTCGCTCGAAAGCCGCGCGTTGCCGACCCCCGGGTTAATACCTTGTATTTTTAACATATGTGGTTTTGTAATTAAGTGAATACTTTCTTCTTGTTGTGTGCTATCGAATTTATGTAACTCGTTTTATGAAGTTTTTGGATTATTTTATTTTTTTTTCCTGGTATGTTGAGATGGACACTAAGTGGTTGTGCCCTAACATGTATTTTTTTAATATTATAACATCACTGTTCAATTTAATTTGTGCTTAACAATATCGCTGACAGCCTGTCTCACATGCAGAAACAGGTTTGATTCACAAGCTTACAAAATGTACAAGAAACATTATACGTGCAAATCTCAAGCATTAGCGAGATGCCAAAGCACATCTCTCTAAGGAATTTGTCATTGTGCCGCTTGCGGGGATGAAATGAAGCATCTGATCTTTTCTGTTGCAGTCGCGGCGGAGGCTTTGGGGAATTCTACTCATAGGATGCGATGAGTCGGCAGAGATCTTATTAGCAAAGTCAGTGCGTATTATTCACAGAGTTGGAGGATGCTTGTGTTGCCGCATCTGATTAAACTATTATTATATCTTGTTCCATCTGCTTTGAATTTTTGACGACTAGAGTCTTGATGTTGCAACAAATCGTATGCGTGTTGACACACATAGTCAAGAGAAATACAGTACCATTTTTTTTTCTTCATAACATTAGGTACAATTTCATAATTAATTGTTTTTGTTGACGGTATTTAAAAGGACCCATGGTGTCCAGATGACCAAAATGTCACTAAACATATGAGGCATTATGTATAGGTCGGTTGGTAGAGTGGCCGTGCCAGCAACTTGAGGGTTCCAGGTTCAATCCCCGCTTCCGCCATCGTAGTCACTGCCGTTGTGTCCTTGGGCAAGACACTTTACCCACCTGCTCCCAGTGCCACCCACACTGGTTTAAATGTAACTTAGATAATGGGTTTCACTATGTAAAAGCGTTTTGAGTCACTAGAGAAAAGCGCTATATAAATATAATTCACTTCACTAAACAAGTGTTTTTTTTGATTGCTCTAGAAAATTAATCTGGCAGAAATTTCCAATAATATCCAATAGTTTTTGAGTAATTGGTAAAGCCCCTGTCTGCCCCGCAGGATGTTTTTTGAGGACCAGTCATAGACAATTTAGAGTGAAAAGCAAATTTTATTTTTGCTCGCATACAAAACATTCTAGCTTGGATTGTTTCCCTGGCTTCGAGACTCTCCCGAAGGACAGTGTGGCGAAGAGTTCAAACCCCGGCCGAGTCATACCAAAGACTATAAAAATGGGACCCATTACCTCCCTGCTTGGCGCTCAGTATCAAGGGTTGGAATTGGGGGTTAAATCACCAAAAATGATTCCCGGGCGCGGCACTGCTGCTGCCCACTGCTCCCCTCATCTCCCAGGGGGTGAACAAGGGGATGGGTCAAATGCAGAGGACAAATTTCACCACACCTAGTGTGTGTGTGACAATCATTGGTACTTTAACTTAACTTTAATCATGGACACACACCTGTTGTTGACTTTGGACTGACTAGCGACTGCACGACACCAAGGCCGTGGAACAGAGACTTGCGGCAGGCTTACACACACACATGCATCCACAAGAATATATACAACACACACACATACCCCAGCCCCCATCCAACGCCCTTGACACGAATCCCTTAGGGGTGATGGACAGCTTGGCAGTGCCTGAAGAGCTGCAGCCTACCACCGTGGCCCCCACTCCCTCCCCTCTGTTGCTAGATATCTCGATATGTATGTTGTAAGATGTATATGTGCTTAGCTATGGAGGGGTTTTTTTACCACTCCAGACTGGGCCCCTTTAGGAGCCCAGTCTAGATTGTATTTTTTTACTCATTCTCCCCCAGCGTTTACCTTTTTCCCATCTTTTACAGGGCGCCATGTGGTGACCCATCAGCCTACCTGTTCTGTAACCCTATACACTGTTTGTTTGTCTAATCTTGAAACGGTTTGTGCTGAAAACACAGTTTTGTTGTACTTGTGCAATGACAATAAAGACCTACCTACTAGAGATGCGCGGTTTGCGGGCACAACGGCGGAGTCCGCGGATTATCCGCGAATCGGGCGGATGAAATTAAAAAAAAATTAGATTTTATCCGCGGGTCAGGTCGGGTCGGGTCGGGTCGGGTCGGGTCGGGCGGTTGAAATAAAAAAAAATTAGATTTTAAATAGATTCAGGCGGGTGGCAGTTAAACCAATTCGGAAATATATATACATAGTTAAATGTTGTTACCCACATACGAAAAACGAGCAGGCACCTGCTGCATATGCCACAACAGAAGAAAAAAAAAGAAAAGAGATGGACACTTTTACGGAGCGGAGAAGGGACGCCTCGCCGGGGTCCGGGACCGAGGCCCCTTCCCCCGAGAGGGCCCCACCGGGAGCCGTAGCTGAGGCGATCCGCGAGAAGGGCCCGACGCACGTCCAGGGTCACCACCGCGCCCACCGCACCGACACCCCGCCTCGTCCGCCTTCGCCGCGGCCGGCGTCACGCGCAGCAGGTAAGCAGCTTACCTGCCCGCCACCCCCGTGGCCGGGGGCTCGTAACAGGGGTCACTCCGCGCGCTCCGCCCGCGCAGCTTACCTGCCCGCCACCCCTGTTGCCGGGGGCGCGTAACAGGGGTAACTCCGCGCGCAGTGCGCTCACGAAAGGGGTGGGGCTCACCCTGGTTGAAATAGACAGCAGGACGGTGGCCATGGAAGTCGGAACCCGCTAAGGAGTGTGTAACAACCCACCAAATGGATGGCGCTGGAGCGTCGGGCCCATACCCGGCCGTCGCCGGCAGCGAGACGCGCTTGGAGGTGCGCTCAGCGCGGCTCCCATATGATTGCGCACTGGTGTGCGTCTGGGTCGTGACAGCGTGGCACGCGAATGTCTGTGCTGCATTGGATCAGTCTCCTTTCTTTAACAGGCAAAAGCTTTATAACCTCACTAATGCCTTGCATCGTCTATATTAGATATATAACAACGGGCGGGTGCGGGCGGGTGCGGTTCTGATCAAATGTTACATCGGGTGGATGGCGGATGGTTGACGACTTTCTGATGCGGTTGCGGATGAAATAATTGCCTATCCGCGCATCTCTACTACCTACATACCTACCTTTTCCATCACCAGACTTCAAATGGCGCCCCATCTTGGTGCAACGTCAACTACAGTCTGGAGCCCATTTCCCTGCATAAACAGTGTGGCTAAAGGCATGTAAGATTATTATTTTGATCACTTAATTGCATGTTTTTGGCACCCGTATGGTTAACATTATGAGCAAAAAAGAAATATTAATATGCTAACATATTTAAACCATAGCCTGTGTTTCCTTAGCTTCAGTATCTGCCCGTCATGGGTGTTTTCATAAGATCTGTGTGTCCACCCTTGAAAAGCTGTTGAAGACGAATAAAGTATCTATCGATCTATGTTCTTTCAGCGTTTTTGTAAAGCGCAATTCAACTGGACTCAGTGTACAATTCCAGCAGTAAAATATCAGTAGAAGAGGACGCAAAAACAAAAGCAAGCGGATTATCTTCTTTTTCTCTGCTTTTTAAACGCCGGTGTTCTTGGCGGAGCTTGTGTTCCGTGCTGCGAGTGTCAAGTGGACCTACACTTCGATGTTTACAATATGAATACATTGAGGCGCCATATTGTAGTCACGGGTGTGTCTGCTTCAAGCCAGGGAGGAGCCGCACAATCTTGGTGGAACGACTGCATCCACGGAGGTGAAAAACTTGTTCAACAAAAAATGTACAAAATATTTCTCTACAGGTTCTGACTCACTCTTTCTCCCCTTGAAGATGTTTTGCTAATTTCTTCGAATTCTGTGCAAAAATATTATGATTTGGGATGTAGATGCTACCAAAACACATACGAGGCCAGGGGTGTTTAAACTTGGTCGAGGGCCGAAAGTCGACTGCATGTAAAGTAACTTATATATATGTACATATGATATAAATATAATGGCTATGTAATTAATAATTAATGTAATTGGATATTAGAAGTATGCGAAAGTTGGACTCCTACCTTGTTTAATTCTGTGACAACCTCCTTAAAGTTTTGTAATCAATCAGAAATATCAAGCAACTAAACTCTGCCAAACAGCCAGACATGGATAAATGTGGAGATTGTGTTTTGCATTTTCCCATCATGCTTTGTAATGGGTTTAAATGGGTGTAATTAATTTTTTTTTAAGGTGCAAGGATTTTTTTTTTAATAATATCCACAAATTGTGTTATATTGTGTTATGTGTGACCATGTTGGTTGGCATTTTGTGTTGGTTTGATTTTGTTTAGTTTTTTTGCACCATGACTGGGAAAGGTTGTTTGTATTGGGTCAAATGCTGTGCTTAATTCCATTCAATTAATGATAAGCCGTCATAGACCTGAATTATCACTGTTGTCCACGAGATGGCCACAAAGCAACAGCGGTCAATCTGACTTTTTTTAAATGAATTGAAATCTCTCTGTGGCCAGGTTCTTAATTAAACGTTTGACGTCTCGCAGGCTAAATTGGAGATGTCGGCGGGCCGCACATGGCCCGTGGGCCATAGTTTGGACACTCCTGTACTCGGCAATATGAAATTGCGTCTAGTCTTCTGTAGGTGACATCAGCAGGCCCACCCATATTTCGGAGCTAAAAGTGGGCGTTCCGAAGTGTGCTGAAACTCACCAGTACAAAAGCCTAAAATCTCAACTGTGTTTAATTTGGGTGGACTTTTATTTGTAGATATAATTTTCAGGTCCAGAATTATAAAATAAGTGCCAAAGTTGTCAGCATTAGAGAGGCCCTTTAACCATCATTTCTGAACAAACACACACCATCCTGAAAACTAGTAAATTCCAAAGACTGAGGTTAGTACTTGCTCTTCAGATTTTTCCTTTTCTGGTCATCTGAAAAGCCAAATTAAAAGAAGTCAGACACCTAGATACTTCTGACCTCCACTCGCTGAACACAATGAGACTGAGTTGAGACTAAGAGAAACTGGGTCAATATTTAGAACCAGAAAACACAACACTATTTATGTCGTTAGATTCCTCTAGATAACAACTCAGTTTGGTATTCCGAGAACTTACAATGCCAGACACGACAAAAACATGAATTTGATCAAAAAAAGCCAGTTAATCTAGTTTTAGATTTGTATCGCATGGATAGACAGTCTAGTGGTAAATCGATGTTCCTATGATTTGGTTTTCAACAAAAATTTCCATCAAAAGTTCTCCCTGGTTTTCATATACCGTCTCGGTTATTGTGCAACCATACAATGTGCGTGACAAACTAGTCTGTCTGCCCGAGTGATATTCCGTGAAATAGAGCGCCCAAACAACAAAGTCATTAATTTATTTGATTTGCATTATTTCTAAAAGGAAAAATATATTCTGTTTTCGTACAATTTGGTCTTTGGCTGACCTTTTGGAGCAAAATCGAAGTGCCACTTCATTACCTTTTCCTAATTAAGTCAGAAAAGGACAAGTCATCTTACATTTTGTAAAAATGCATACCTGAAAACAAGTAGATGGTGCCAAACAACTTCTACCTAATTTGACTCCCACAGCAGTAACCTGGAGAGTTGCAAAGACCAGCCAGGAAAGAAAAATGTCTTGAAGGTTGGGCAAGTTAGCAAACAACGGAGAATGAGTTATGATGACAATTTTAAGATGATGATCAATGAAGGAAATGTGTCAAACAGTCGAGCAGCTAAGAAATATGTTTGTGTTTGCAATCTAGCAGTTGTTATTGCACTCTTAGTAAAAATATGTATACAAACGGGTCTTGAAAAATAGGTGTTGTCTGATATTCATTGCCGTCTTCTATTCGGGTAGATCTAGCACCATCTTGACAAGGTAGCGTCGGTAGAGCTCATGGAGAAAGCTGTGACTATCTTGTAAAAAACTGTTAACATATGTGACTTATCGATCCATGAGTTTGCCTGGTGCTCGCAAGCCAAAAAGTCACATGGTAGCTTCGGTCAATATCACTGACCTGGATTTCCAGTGCCAACCATATCAATATGCATTTCATTACGGATGACTCCCACAGACATAGCTTTGGTGATGGTAGTTGTTGATCTATGCAGCCAAAGGAGAAAAACTATTGGCGGATGAAAGTAGGTTGGGTGACAAACCGCAGTGGGTTCTCATTGGGTAAGGACAAGTGAAAGTGTGTCAGACCGAAAGAGGACAGACAGTTGGTATTGTGGATCGGAAGCAGCAGGAACCCTGTGCTACCAGGCCTGACATGGTTCACTTGTTTGTGTCCATATCAGACGATGGCCTCAGAATCGAGTCTATAAAAAAAGAATCACCAAATCCTGCACAAAGAAGGAGAAAGAAGAGTAAAATGGCCACACTACAAAGACAACCGCGATCCAGAACGTCCTTGACTCGACAGGATCGTGGCTCTTGTTCTTCAACCGCATCTTGCCCTGTTTTCTCTGGACCATACAGCGACCAGGAAGAGGAACCTCCGCTGCGTCCCCAGTCCTCTCCTTTGCTTAAAGGCTCTCTTTCAAGCCTGCAAAATGCCACCAAACCAAGCCACAGAAGATCCTCCTCTAGCAACCGGGGTTCTGTCACCTCTCTTCAAGCCTGTCCAAGTCTCCAGGGATCTCTTCCAAACTTTTATTTCTCTTTACCAAGACTGAAGGGATCCATTTCTCGGTTGAAAAGGCGAACAATGGGCAGCTTGGACAACTCCAGCCTAGTTCAAAGCGAGCGTAGCACCAGTCCAAGTCGGCAAAGCGGCATAGGCAGTTCCAGTGATGATGACAGCAGTTGGGACACCAATAGTTGGAGTTCAGGGGTTACCTGCCTAATCAAGACATCTGCTAAGAACGGCAGTACAGAGGGATCGGAGCAGTCGAGCGGAATACCTCCCAAAACAGACCAGGCATTCACTAGTGTAGTGGTGGAACCTGAAATTATTTACCAAAATCTCATCTTCACACGTCCTACCCCTAACACAGAAACTAAAGGTGCTTCGGAGAGCAGCACCACAGTGCAGAAGATAGACCCAGGGAATGCTACTTCTTCTTGCCCCAACAAAGATTCCCCCGCAGTCCTTCAAGAGGACAAGAAGAAAGAGGACAGGCGCAGGTTCTCACAGTTCCTCAACGAAGTGACCGGCAGGGTGCTGAAAACCAACAGTGCTCCATCTCAACAACAGCAGTCCACCTTGCGGCACCGCTTCTCCTCACCTCCTCTTCAGGCGCCACCACCGCCACCATCAACCCTGGCGTCTTTGCATTCAACCCCAACAAACCTCCCAACACCACCGCCACCTACAAACTTGTGGTACACCCCAACACCCAACCTGCAGACCATCAATGAATGTGATCCAAAGGACATCAGCTCCTTCCAACAATGGAGCAAGACACTGCCCAGCTGTAAGATCTTAGAACCAGCGGACATGATGAGGAAAATGAAAGGAGAGAGTCCCTCGTACCGAGAGCACGGCTTGGAGCTGTGCACAAAGATACAGTCGCAGCCCTCCACCGGGAGGCTTTATCTGGAGACAGACATTGACAGAGTGAGGCAACTTGATGAACTCACAGCTAATGGTACCCTGATACAAGAGAGGAATAAGAAACATGTGGAGAAGGCTGGGGAAGACAAAAGTCATTGGGAGAGAAATGGAATCTTGGGTGGAGAGAAAAGGACAGAAAATGTTTGGGAAAAAGAGAGGCTGACGGAAAGAGGTAAAGAGAAGGAGAAGAAAGTTGTCGGCTTTGAGCCTAAGTGGACCTCCAATGGAAGGAGTAACCCGTGCCCGGTCTTCAAGTGGCCAGAGGGATTTCCAAGAATGTCCTATAGGTCCATCTCACTACCCAGAGCTGTCAATATCACTGTGAGTATTGCATCTCTTCCTCTACTCCTTAATGACACATTCATGCTAAAATATCGGCCTCTCACCACAACAGTGTGAATTCTCCTGGTCGGACGTGTGTCACAATGAGCCTCCCTGAAAAAGTGAATTTCTGTAGCATATTTAGTCCCATTTTTTGCTTGCCCCACGCTGTTTGCTAAAAATCCATTAAGTTAGCATGCAATTGTTAAAAAAAAAGATTTAAAAAAAACCTACAAATACAACAGCTCTTACTAATAATGGAATTTGTTGGAGATCTGATTGGTGGATTTTTAACTTGGGTAAAATACGTTGCACTCTTTCCTGAAGAAATACGATGCAACTTCTAGGCTAGCTGAATGCGCCCCAAGCTGCGTAAACTGTAATATTATACAGTACACTGAGCAAGTGCCTCTATATTTTCAGGTCTTCAGCTACACACGGCATATTTTACACTTCAAATAAATCTTGAGTGGAATGACATACACACGCCAGGGCTAAGGTAAAAGGTCTTATTTTAATTCTCATTTAAATGCATTAGCGCTTTCGCTAGTACGCCGAGGGTCCACCAACATTGAGGAAGAAGTGGTCTGCAGTATGAAAAATACATTCAACATTTGCTGTGTTTTAGCCCCGAGCTTGAAGTTTTGTGTTGAGGGGTGGGGGATGAGGGAAATAAGATGTAGGTTTCAGACACATCTCACTGCCTTTGTAGAGGTAGCAAATGCATGAATAACTTAAACATACTCCCTTTTTTGTTCAGGCTCAGAAAAGGCCTGCCGCATTTTCACCATGTCGCCCTGTTACACAATAAGCTTAATCAACATACTGTAGAAAACAAATATTAAGTATTTGGCTTGTTTACTGCATTCATTATATGGACAATGAGTCAATGTATTTAACAAAAATACAGTCAATTACGTCGTTAACTGCTTTCTGAAGCACTATCTAACGTTAAATCGTAAGCTAGTGTAGCTTAGCCAAATGTAGCTGACTCCATTAATGGCCGCTGTTGTTTTTCTATGCGACACACTGTAGAAAATCAATATACCGGCATGCATAACTTTTAAATGCATCCTTACACTTTTCAGCTTGCAGCCCACGTTTGGCCTATAACTATCTAAAGTGCAACATGTCAACATAAGGTTAATCTTACCATACATGAATAATACAGTCGTGGTCAAAACTTTACGTACACTTGTAAAGAACATAAAGTCATGGCTGTCTTTAGTTTCCAATCATTTCTACAACTCTTATTTTTTTGTGATAGAGTGATTGGAGCACATACTTGTTGATCACAAAAAAACATTTATGAAGTTTGGTTCTTCTATGAATTTGTTATGGGTCTACTGAAAATGTGACCAAATCTGCTGGGTCAAAAGTATACATACAGCAATGTTAATATTTGGTTCTCCTCCAAACATATTGCTGGGTATTGTTGCCAAACAGCTAAATTTTTGTTTCATCTGACATCACATGGACAAAGATAAGACCTTCTGGAGAAAAGTTCTGTGATCAGATGAAACAAAAATTAAGTTGTTTGGCCACAATACCCAGCAATATGTATGGGGAGGAAAGGTGAGGCCTTTAATCCCAGGAACACCACTCCTACCGTCAAGCATGGTGATGGTAGTATTATGCTCTGGGCCTGTTTTGCTGCCAATGGAACTGGTGCTTTACTGTAGATTTTTAGCTAGCTTTTGAACTCAAACGTTTATCAGTGCTAGTTGGCTGGCTAGCGTAACATGTAGTGGTCTAAAAAGTGACTGGTATTAATTGTAATCATTTTTGGTAAAGGTTTATTTTTTGAACATGCTTAACAAAGTTACATTGATGTACATTACCAGTTTACACAGGAAGTGGAGAGGAGAGTGGGCATGTTGTACCCAGGCCCAGAGCACCAGAGGGCCCTTTGCTTTTGTAAAGTTTGAAGATTTGTTTCCGTCATATGAATGTGGAAGTTGTAAAAAAAAAAAAAAAAAAAAAAATAAAAAAACTGTCATAATTGTAAATATCATTCAATAAATTTAATCTTAATATTGAATAATAATAATCAAGAAGGTCAGGAAGCCGTTGACTCAAATTGAGAATGACTAAGAGTACCTGCACCGCTTATCAAAAATGCAAAATGATTCATTTCACATGGAATTAGCTGCAAACCTAGCATGGAACACTTCACTCAACATAAACGTCATCAAAACTCACCTTTAAGCTTTTACACAGAGCACCAGCATGTTGGTACAAAGATAAGGTGATAGACGAATGCTGAAAAGGAGAAACGTATGTACAATTTCACTTTTGCATCTCATTGCCCATAACTGGTGCGTTCAATGACCCTCAATTACATTTAGAAAAAGAGAAGTCGCTAGGTTCTTAAAACACGGGTAGGCTTAAACACAAGGAAATGAACTAATAAAACTATGATAATATTGATAATGACCCACTGATAATAATAATAAATGAATCGGATAATTTCAACTTTACACTCTGAAGTGAAGCAAATTTGACAGATATATAGTTATATCCAAGTGAATAATAAAAGGTTGCATGATTAAATTAATTCATATTCTGGTCACTTGATATTGAATAACAAACTTTTAAAAGAGAGTAAACATACCAAGTGTGAGAATTGGGTTTAGGCTGGGAAAGAGAGCCCTTTAGGTGTCATATATGCGGGCCCAGCATTTGTTGCAACACCCCTGCAAAGGAGTAGGGAGAGGCACAGCTTCATTTAAAAACTGATGCGCCATCCTTTTACAAAGTTTCAGGGGAATTGGTTTGTATTTAGTTTTGTTTTAAATGCAATCAGGCTAACTGCATGTGTTCTACTATTTGGTGTTTATTATAAGTGCTGGGAAATTGCTGCCATCCTTAAATCAACATGGCCAGCAGTAGTTTTGCACAGTATTGTTTGTGCATTCTGAGCCAAAAAGATTGTTAATTTGGCCAAAATATCCAGACTTGGTCAATTCCCTTTTCTATTCACTTCCCTGCACAGCCTTAACTGACCAATGGCAAAATAAACAGGAAACATTTGGCAAGTTACACTAAATTAACTCCATCCGCATCAGAATGAACTTAGTGCAGCACATCATCATCATCCAGTGATGCCTTCAAGGAACGCTGATCTGCTCCCTCGCTTACCACCCACCCGAACCCAAACACACACATAGAAAAGAAGGAAGCTGGGACAGCCAGAGTGGATTAGCGCACCACCTCATTCAGACGCTGTATGACTCATTCTGTTGTGTCAGTCGCACTGTTTGTGACGCCCATACGGCACCTTGGAGCAGCTCACACAATAACCATTCTCACATTATATGTATATATATATACACATATATGTATGTATACATATACATACATATATACACACACACACACACACACACACACACACACACACACACATACATACATACATACATACATACATACATTGTGCGATTCAGTATCGATTCTCATTTTTTAAAAATCGATCTTTTTATTTTTTATTTATTTATTTTTTATTTTATTTGTTTTAATTAATCAATCCAACAAAACAATACACAGCAATACCATAACAATGCAATCCAATTCCAAAACCAAACCCGACCCAGCAACACTCAGAACTGCAATAAACAGAGCAATTGAGAGGACACAAACACGACACAGAACAAACCAAAAGTAGTGAAACAAAAATGAATATGATCAACAACAGTATCAATGTTAGTTACAATTTCAACATAACAGTGATTAAAAATCCCTCATTGACATTATCATTAGACATAAAAAAAAAAAAAAAGAACAACATTGTCACAGTGGCTTACACTTGCATCGCATCTCATAAGCTTGACAACACACTGTGTCCAATATTTTCACAAAGATAAAATAAGTCATATTTTTGGTTCATTTAATAGTTAAAACAAATTTACATTATTGCAATCAGTTGATAAAACATTTTCCTTTACAATTATAAAAGCTTTTTACAAAAATCTACTACTCTGCTTGCATGTCAGCAGACTGGGGTAGATCCTGCTGAAATCCCATGTATTGAATGAATAGAGAATCGTTTTGAATCGGGAAAATATCATTTTTGAATCGAATCGTGACCCCAAGAATCGATATTGAATCGACACCCTAAGATTCGCAGCCCTAATATATATATATACACATTCAAAAATATGCGCCCAAGACCCAACCTCAGGGCTGATGATTTTAGGTTGTTCTGAAGAATTTGGAGGTAATCCTTCTTTTTCATTGTCCCATTTACTCTTTGTAAAGCACTAGTTCCATTGGCAGTAAAACAGGCCCAGAGCACAATACTACCAGCACCATGCTTGACGGTAGGATTGGTGTTCCTGGGATTATATATATATATATATATATACACGCAGACACACTTCTAAATAAAGTGTTGCAGCCTGACCTGCTGCTGACCTTCTACCGCTCGTCCATCGAGAGCCTGCTGACCTACTGTATTACGGTATGGTACGGCAGCTGCACTGCAGCAGACAGGGAGAGGCTGCAAAGAGTGGTCAAGACGGCTCAGAAGATCATCGGCCGCCCTCTCCCCTCTCTGACGGACATCTACACCTCCCGCTGCCTCAACAGAGCCAGTGCCATCATCAAGGACAGCACCCACCCTGGCTCTGACCTGTTCCACCTGCTGCCCTCTGGGAAGCGCTACAGGTGCATTAAAACCAAAACAAACAGGCTAAAGAACAGCTTCTTCCCCAGGGCCATAACCATCCTGAACGGACTGCCCCATTGTCCCTCATAACTGCCTTCTCTTCGGTGCAATAACCCATTCCACCAACCACCCTGTTTTTGTTTTGTTTTTGTTTTTTTTCATGTATATATTCATTTCACACCATATTCATTGCACTTCTACATTTTTTATATTTTTATATATTTGCACATTGTTTTTCTAGCATGCACACATCGCACTGTATGGAATGGCCTCAATCTCGTTACCTTGCGTAATGACAATAAAGCTGATTCTGATTCTGATTCTTCTAAATCATTCTGGCAGATATTTGCAGTAGAAACATACATAAAACAGCTTCCTGACCTTCTTACTGTTATCATCATAAAATTGTAGAAGATTTGATAGCTGATGTATTAGTAAAAACTGGGTGTTTATTTTGGACATTGGCTGCATGTGCAGGCAAAGCTGAGTAAATCAAGATATGTTTATGTTATGACATTTTGCGCACCTCCAAAGCTAAGCAAATTTCATTTCTGGTATTCTATTTTACCTTAGAATACAGCATACTATAAAGTGGATTTATTGTTACAGGACATCAAATAATCTGGACAGGCGATGTTTTAAGTATCACTTTACAGAGTTTAAGTGCAATACAAGTGTAAAAAATAATTCAACAGTTGTATGAAAAAAATAAATAAAACTATAATAAAGAAAAACAACTCATGCTTTGAAAACGCGAAGATGCTTGCCAAGCAATACTGCCACCTAGTGACATTTCATAGGTATTGCTGGGAATTAATACATAACTGGCCCGCCGCAAATACATTTGTAAGCCCAAACATAGATTTTGCACTACCTGTTTGCTCTTGCACATAAATACATAATCTGCCAGGGAAATGAGAATGCATCGCTATATTTAGCGAGTGATCAGGCAGCTGTTTTGTTTGTGAAAAAATATATAAATAAATAAAAATAATATTAATTAGAAATAACAGAAAATACATTTAATAGTTTGTAGTTTCACACATAAAGTATTTTGCTTTTTTTAAGTTTTTGAACTATTTTTCTGAAATGGCCAATTATGCAGATTGGACGATTATATATTTATTTTATTGTCCACAACCTGACCCACCACTGCCACAAATAAATTGCAGTCTGTGGGATACGCTATGTTAATTGTATTTTCTATCAGCATCTGTTGGCATAATTCATTTGTAGTTAATTGATTGTGTGACAGAGGTCCTGAGTTTAGATCCCGGACAAGCCCCTACTTGACAAAGGCAGGCTCATAGCCATTGGCAAAAATGAGGGGAGACAACAATGTATACAGACCAATTAAAATTATGTTTACTGTAAACTATAGTTATCAAACAAGTAACCAAGAACAAAACAGGTGTTGAACTGGAGGAGTAGATATTACGTCATTCATATTACGTCATATTAAATTTGAAATGGTTAAGAAAATTGTTTTTTTTAAAGTATGATACACTGTATTACGATTAACTTTTTTTTTTTCCACAAAATGTATGCTTGAACTCCAAATTGTATGGCATTTTATTATATTTATTTTACATAATATTTTTCTGTATTTTGCATTTTATTTTTTATATTTCATTTCAAAATTAAATAATGCATGTCCTAGGTGTACCGTACCTAGTGAAATGTTCAGTGTACAGTGTAAACAGAGATGCCCATGATAAATAATGCATGTTGTGACTGTGTTTGAAGACATGATAAAACATAAGCAAAGCACAGCATCCCTCCTTTGTATATAATAATACAGATTTTCCAATATATATTCACTTTTATCGATAGATGTGTCTAGGCAAGTCTGCCCTTGGCTGCTTTCTCTCCAATTGTGCAGCAGGCAGCATGTTTCTTTCACACTGTTCATCTGTCATTTAGTGCTCTGTTGTTGTCATCTTTCACTTCATGCACCCGCCAGTGACACAGTAGGTGAAAAAATGGATGTATTTGTTTTTGACGAGACATAAGAGCTCGTTAAACACAGAAGACGAGAGGCATAACATAAATCTGCCTGACAAATAGGGAGGGCCGGACCAATCTAAATATCAACAGTATCGACACGGGCTGACATTTTCCACTTCTCTTCGATGGTTATTTTCACAAATATCTGTTGTATTTTTTTGTAAGTAATAGAAGGGATTAGGAGAATAAATGTATTATTTTGTTGTTTTTGTAAACATTGTTGTACTTACATACAGCTGTACTGTATCTCAGTGGTATGATTTTGTTTCCCACTAAAAATGTATTTGGCCTCGGTTTTCCAATAACATCACAGTTATTGTATGGCCAATCATTGCGCTTAACAAACAAGGAATCGAGTTTCCAAACAAAAAAAATCCCACGTTTTGGTGAATCAGTCCGTGTTTTTTTGGTTCTTTTTTTAATTGACTACAACTGCAAAATAAGCCACCATGGGGCCAAAGAAAGTTGCGAGTGACAGCACTTTATTAAAGTTGGATTCAAGAAAAAACTTGTGAAGTACGAGGGAGGCGTTCGCGTGGCTCTCTCCACCTTTTCTCCCACTCTGCTAATGGCTTTCTTCACAAACAAGTTTTCAATAAAAGTGCCATTGGTGTTAAATGTTTATTTATACATTTTATTTGTCATTTATATGTATTTTACATTGTTTTCTGCATGTAAAACTATATCTGTTCTTTTTTATAATGTGTTGTGTTCATATTCTTGGATGTTTGGGACAGAAAAACTGACACTCCAGAAGTACTTCAACTTAAAGGGGTCATATTATGATTTTTGTTCTACATTTAAAACACTTCCTTGTGGTCTACATAACATGTAATGGTGGGGTTTTTTTCGTCAAAATGTTGCATGGATTATGTTTTGCAGACATTTTTCGACCCGCTTTCTGACCGTCTCGTCAGTATTCGCTGTTTTATGGGCGGTTTTATTTGCGTGCCTCTACTTCGACTGTGTCTTCTCTCTGCCCACTTTGTTGTAGTTTTGAGCGCTTCTATAGCGAGTCTACTGACAGATATAAATGAAAAGGATACGATACTTTGCATCTGAAATGGCAAGACCGGAGGATGCATGTGCATGTACGAGCCAGTCTGCCCCACAACAACAGGATAGCGGAAAAAAGGAGCTAATTGACTATAGTGCGGACTACAGTGGCGGATGCGCGCAAGGCCCGTTGCATACACTTATACTGTATATGGATAATCCGCTAACGTTTTTGGCAATTTGTAATTCCAAACAGCTCGTTTGGCTGAAGTAGGAAAGAAGACAAGATTATTTTATGAATATCTCCGCAATGACTCCACGGTTTGATTTCAAATATTCGGGACTTATGCAGATCCCAAATACACACCAGCAGGTACCAATAGGTAAGAAAAGTTGGTTTTGCAAAATAGGGCCGCTTTAAGAGTGTTTGGAGATAAGAACTGTCTCTTGGCTAATTGTTATGCTTCAAATTGCAAGCAAACAGTTTAATTACATGCATCTCTACTTTTAGTTGGCGTGGCAAATGCCACGGTAGGACCCGCCCAAAACACAGTTAAAGATGAACATTAAATTAAAAAAAGAAATGATGAAAAATATGATCGAGCATATCGTTGCTAGTCTGCACCATATTGAAGCAGAATGAGTCGAACGCCAGCCAAGAATGTATAAATAATATCTAAACCAGGGGTTCCTAATCTTTTTAAGGTCAGGGTCCAACGTTTCCATCACAGAGAAGCCTGGGACCCACTCAAATATTAACACTGAATTAGTAATCTTACTCTTGATTTTAATCATATTTGATAATTACATCTAACCTTACAGTTTACAAGCGTGTCAAGTGATATGAAACCATGTGATTATTTATTATCAATGAACACATAAACCTTAAGCTTAGGTCCGGTTGATTAGAAAAATAAGAAGGGACTCATAAAAACTGATTAAAATACATTTACTTACAAATATGCAGTGCTAAAACATTAACTAAATATAATAATATATATTTCTAAACTGTCAAAACAATTGAAGTGCAAATGAAAATACAGCTCCACCGCTTTGGTCATAATTTTTTGCGCTTAAGAAACTTCTCTATGACTTTAGCTCCAGACTTCTGTTTGTTTAAAATTGTCATTACTGCCACAAGTGGTGGAAACGTGTATTACAGTACCGGTACAGTACTGTTGTGGCCCATACGGACCACATCTGGGAAACAGATATTTTTTGGCGGCCCTCTAGGGGTTCGCTTGAGGTCCCTACAATGGGCTCCAGGACTGTGGTTAGGAAACACTCATCTAAACGACAGGCATTTATACATGAAAATATGGAAAGGCTGCTGATGTTGTGTTTGACAAAGATACTGTAGAAGTCCACTCTCCAAGATAAATGCTGTACATTATTATTACTACATTACTTCATAACATTACTGTAGTTGTATATAATACATTCTATCTTATTGTATTTTTTTCATAAAATGTTTCTTTAAAAAAAAGTTTATTTGTTCTTTTTAAAAGGGCTGTCACATGTTAAAACTCAGCTGTTTGGGGTCAGAAAAGCACCATAAAAATTTCAATTTCAATTCATTTCAATGGGAGACATTGGTTTGAGATACTTCATTTTTTTCATTTCATTTATTTGATTGGGACAGTGCACATTAATCAACACTTGAATAAACAGCCCGGAAAAGGGTGGCGTGCCATCTCCGGGTTGGGGAGGAGATCTTGCCCCAAGTGGAGGAGTTCAAGTACCTCGGAGTCTTGCTCACGAGTGAGGGAAGAGTGGATCGTGAGATCGACAGGCGGATCGGTGCGGCGTCTTCAGTAATGCGGACGCTGTATCGATCCGTTGTGGTGAAGAAGGAGCTGAGCCGGAAGGCAAAGCTCTCAATTTACCGGTCGATCTACGTTCCAATCCTCACCTATGGTCATGAGCTTTGGGTTATGACCGAAAGGACTAGATCACGAGTACAAGCGGTCGCAATGAGTTTCCTCCACCGGGTGGCGGAGCTCTCTCTTAGAGATAGGGTGAGAAGCTCTGCCATCCGGGAGGAGCTCAGAGTAAAGCCGCTGCTCCTCCACATCGAGAGGAGCCAGATGAGGTGGTTCGGGCATCTGGTCAGGATGCCACCCGAACGCCTCCCTAGAGAGGTGTTTAGGGCACGTTCGACCGGTAGGAGGCCACGGGGAAGACCCAGGACAATAAACAGTGTAAATGTGCTGGACTTAGCATAAATACTAATTTTCAGCCATAGTCCCAAGGCAGGTTTCTAAAATCACACAGTGAGACACATAAGACTTTAAAACCACAATGACAGAAATAAGAACCAAATAAATAAGACATCATAAAACAGACAAGACGCAGTTGCAATACACAATTACAAGACAATATATGAGGACAAACATTTCACTCACAGCTTCAAATACGCTTGCCAGAAGCCCACTGGAGTCTGGAAGCAGTGTTTAATGGTTTAATGGGTGCATGTCTGATCTATTTTTAGCCAGTGTTTAAGGCTTTTTTTTTGAAAAGTGGATAGTTATCACAGTCTCTAATGTGTGTGGGCAACTTATTCCAGGGTTGTGTTCCTCGTACGGAGGTGACCATTTGACCGAATTGTGTTCTACGTCTTGGTGTATTGCAATCATTGCCCTAGTTCTCCGTCCTTTGCTGTTTCTACTCTGAATGAATGCATCTAAAGGTAGGGGTGCAAGCGCATTTAAAACTTTGTAGATGAGACAAGCATCCATAAAAATCTGGTAGCTATCCAGATCAAGAATGTTACGTTTTTTTTAGAATAATACAACTGCGGAAGTGCATTGGTTTCCTGTCAAGGTTTTAATTAGTGTTTTGAATTAAGAGCTCCATCACTGAACCGGTTGAACTGGTAAGTTGAGGCCCTAATGTATGTCTTATGGGAGTAGTTGCTTTAGTTCTCCTGTATTGTTGAATTGTTCACAAAAAAGTGTTGATATTTTATTTCATCCTTTCACCTTTTGTGTTTTATTCTGACTTGAATCATGATCAGCAAATTAACGGCGAATCTTTTCGAGGATATTGACACTGCAAACTTGTATTCTTGGTGATCAGCATCCATTTAGTAAGTTGTCATCAAAGAGTAAAAATGCATTTCTTTCAATATGCATCATAACAAAAAGGGTCATGCTAAAAAAAATGGATAGATGTTGATAGTCCAACTCATACTGACTGGTATACACAAGCTATGGAAATGATATCGGTAGAAAAAACTGCATTTAGTTGAGATAATAATGAGTCATATATTGGAATATGGGATCCACTATTTAAATGTGTTTTAACTCTTAAATGAACCTAAAATATAACTTATTTTATCTTTGTGGAAAATATTGGACGCAATGTGTTGTGAAGCTTATGAGATGTTAAAAAAAAGCTACAGTACCCATGATAGTCACACACACTAGGTGTGGCAAAATTATTCTCTGCATTTGACCCATCACCCTTGTTCCACCCCCTGGGAGGTGAGGGGAGCAGTGAGCGGCAGCGGTGGCCGCGCCCGGGAATCATGTTTGGTGATTTAACACCAAATTCCAACCCTAGATGCTGAGTGCCAAGCAGGGAGGTAATTGGTCCCATTTTGATAGTCTTTGGTATGACTCGGCCGGGGTTTGAACTCACGACCTACCTGCAGGGCGTAGAATGTGTTGCAAGTGTAAGCCACTGTGACACTATTGTTCTTTTTTTCTTTAATGTTTTTATTTATTTTTTTTATAAATGGCTGTAATGATAATGTCAATGAGGGATTTCTAATCACTGCTATGTTGGAATTGTTATTAATATTGAAACTGTTGTTGATCCATCCATCCATTTTCTACCGCTTATTCCCTTTGGGGTCGCGGGGGCGCTGGAGCCTATCTCAGCTACAATCGGGCGGAAGGCGGGGTACACCCTGGACAAGTCGCCACCTCATCGCAGGGCCAACACAGATAGACAGACAACATTCACACTCACATTCACACACTAGGGCCAATTTAGTGTTGCCAATCAACTTATCCCCAGGTGCATGTCTTTGGAAGTGGGAGGAAGCCGGAGTACCCGGAGGGAACCCACGCAGTCACGGGGAGAACATGCAAACTCCACACAGAAAGATCCCGAGCCCGGGATTGAACCCAAGACTACTCAGGACCTTCGTATTGTGAGGCAGATGCACTAACCCCTCTGCCACCGTGAAGTCCACTGTTGTTGATATTATTCATTTTTGTTTGACTGCTTTTTGGATTGTTTTGTGTCATGTTTGTGTGTGCTCTCAATTGCTCTGTTGATTGCTATTATGAATGTTGCTAGGCCGGGGTTCGGTTTTAGAATTTTATTATTATGATATTGTTGTGTATTGTTTTGTTGGATTGATTAAAAAAAAAAAAAAAAAAAAAGGGGTAACACTTTAGTATTTAGTATGGGGAACATATTCTAAGTAACAAAGACTTAATTTAGAGTTATTTGTACACTAGGGGAACATATTATAAGTACCCTAACCCTAACTCTAACCTTATTGAGGGAAGACATTTAGTTAATGGCTTACTGGTTGTATAATAAGGCCATGCAGAAAAAGGCATTAATACGTACTTAATAATGACTCATTAAGATCCAATTTGTTACTAATTTGCATGTTACCAAGCAACTACTAAATGGTGAATATGTTCCCCATACTAAACTGTTACCAAAAAAGGATATTGAAAAATGTCAAGAAAAAAATGATCAGTACCGGAAATACCGGCCCTGTGTTTGCTTGGTACATTTGCAGCCTGGGTCCAACCCTATAGATAAATAAATGTAATAATTTGCCCCGCCCCTCTTCTTTTACCTTCCCGCCAGGATTCTGATGGAGAGATGCAACGTGACATGAGGTTAGTCACTTCCTCTACCTGCTACTCTCTCCCTCTCTCTCTCGCTCTCTACTTCTTCTCCTCACCATCACAAGCCCTCCCTTTCTCGTACGCATCTTTCCATTCAACACCCCCGCTCCCTGGCTTTCACTCCGCTCGCGTGCATGCCAGTCAGAATGAGAGGAGGCTTTTCCCAAAATGCATGATTCTCCGGAGGGATGCACATGTGGCGGACATGAAGCGAAAGGCGCATAGACGGTAAGGCATGCCCAGCTTCCTACACACCCGCTTGGAAAATGATGACTATTGCAGCCATGTGTTGCATGGCTGTCTATTCAGCAGTGCAGTGTATGTGTGTGGAGAATATAAAAACATGCTATTGTCAGTGTAATCTCTGCAGCGAGCGACTACTGTACCGCATGGAAGAGCGTACCTAAATGACCACCCTATGCTTAGCTTTACTCTTGTATTTCTACGCCGGGCTAAATTAAAAAAAGTGAGCCAAACTCAGCTAAAGAAGGAATCGATGGTGTAATCGTCTTGTGGAGTGGAAAGAAAAAAAAGCTTGAGAAAAATCTGTCAATATTCCTCTAAATGTTTCCTTCAGGTGCATGTCAAATTGCACCTTCATGACATGTTGGAGTTAATGGCTTTCACCCACCCCCCAGCCCCCACTTTAACCTGCCACTTGTGAAGAAAACACTCGCATTGTTGTATTGATCGTTATGTTGATAAGCGTCTCTGTTCATTTAGAAAAAAAAATACAACCTGCCAAAGTCAAACTTTTTTAGGTATTTACAGTTATGTCATTACATAAGACAAAATATCTCATTATCTGATTCCCTCCCAGAGAAAAATTCTTTCTTCAGGCTCCTGCTTGGCTCGCCAGAAGCAAAAGGCTTGATTTCAAAATTGGTGTTTTTTTTTTTTCCTCACACAAACATGCACAGCCTGGTATTAAATTAAAACAAACGTGGGAAGAGGATCTCAACATCACTATCCAAGATGAGATATGAGAACAAGCCTTCAATGACATTCACCATTGCTCAGTCAATGCTAGGTTGCAATTGATTCAATTCAAAGTTATACTCCAGTTACACTACTCGAAGGTTAAGTTGCATAAAATCTTTCCCCAAACTCCCCCCCCCCCTTGTGTGAAAGATGCAAGAGATCAGATGGCACACTTGCACACCAATTTTGGCTATGCCCTGAGATAAAAAAAAAAATTCTGGAGTTCGATTTCCAGATGGTATTCTCATGTACTTAAAGTAAAACCTGGATCCTGACCCTGAAATTAAAAAAAATTAAAAAAACACTCGTATTGTGGAGACGTCAGTGTTAACTTCAAAAACCGTGTACAGTATCGTTATTGTGCGTGCATTATGTGGTTAAAACTTGCACTCTTGGCAATGAATTCAGTTGAAGTGGAAACAAATACGCTAGCCGGCGGCAAAATTGTTAGGATGTTAAACAAATTTTCTCATTGAAGTTCATAAAACGGTCAAATAACAGCTTACATGTCTTAACTGTCATAAAAACATATGACAAACCACTGGTAATCGACTGATAAAACACTAAGATGTAACTCTAATGATGTATGCAATGATTAGTGTTTTTAATATTGTTAATGGCCATGCAAGTGTAAAAAGAAGTTAAGCACTGGAACAACTTAAAACATAGCACTTACAACTTAAAACATACAACTTAAAACACAACACTGAGGGGCGTCAAGATAAATAGCACTGTGGTTCCAAATTGGCTAGCCTCTTTTATCGAGGTGTTCTGCAAACTTACCACATCACAGCTATGTATCGCACTTTTTAACCTTAATAGAGAGATAGATAGATAGTACTTTATTGATTCCTTCAGGAGAGTTCCATCAGGAAAATTAAAATTCCAGCAGCAGTGTACAGAATTGAAATCGAATTTAAAAAGTAAAAAGTAAATAATGGGGGTTTAAAATGGAAATAAAATAGAAAATATTACAATAAGAATAAAAACAAAAAGCAACAATAAGAATAAAAATTCAGGTCACACAAGTGCAAAAAGAACTTAACCATTAAGTAGTGCTGTCAAAGTTGACGTGTTAACCCATGCGATTAATCGTCATACATTAATCATGTATGACGATTAATCACGGATTAGTCGTGCAATTTATGTTGACTGCTCATGCTGTTCTAGCTTAAACGTGGATGGTTACCTGAAAGGCGGAGCATGTTGTTACACAGTTATTGATCAAATGAGTGAGGAGACTGGCGGGCTCCGCAAAACTTTAGATAAAATTGTGAGCACGTTTTGGAAAAAAAAAACAACTTGCATTCGAGTAAAACATTTAAAAAATGTACGACATTCTGAAAACAAAATTGCGTTTGTGTCAAAATATTAGAGTCTTTTTAAAAGTTATTTTGAATTATGCACAGAAGTATTCTACCGCGATTAATCGTGATTATTCAAAGTGTAAAATCGTGATTAATCAGATTTTTTTTTAAACATTTGAATGTTCAAAAACATGGTCAGGTCTAGTCTGAGAGCTAGTGCCGAGGCCAAAACAATGCTAACCAGTTTCCATTCTGGTGTTGCTCCTTTGCATCTTTACAGTTGCTTTTTACACCACAATAGAGTGAAACAAAGTTGTGCTGGGCATGCACCGCTCCTCTTGTTAAGACTACTAATTGTTTGGGCCTTTGCAGCTGCGCTCAGACTAGTTCTGACCAATCTAAGTCTGCTCGGATGGGAGGGGAAACAAACTGAACTGAACAGTCCAGTTGTGATCGATTGAATACCCTGAGAATGGCTTCAACTAGTTGTGTAAGTCAAGTTTACTTTTTTTTTTTTTTTTACATTTTATAACGGTTGACTTCTTTTTACACTTGAGCGACCATGATTTATTGATCGTGATTGAATGAGAATATGTATAAACATAAAAAAAAAACAGTGCCTCTCACCCTCATCACATAATGCCATGTTAAAACATACCAGGTGGTCAAACTAGTTTTTATTGAGGGCCACATCATATTTATGGCTGCCATCAGAAGGCCCCTTGTAACAGTGGCTATATAAGACTATAAAAGTATAATAGCCTCGTTACAAAATTTGCACATGCAATTGTGTTTGATGATTAGATGTGTTACTAAAAGTTGGATGGATCGTTTCCTTTAAAATCATAGGTCAAAGTAACAAGCATACATTTAAGTAGTGATTTTACAAAACCAAGAAAAAAATGTGCTTGGAATATCTTGTTGCATTATCGAAAAATATTACATTTTAGAAGATATGTAATTGCATGCAGTACCCTTTTTTCTGTCAAAATTGAAACATATATACATTTAGCCAGAAAATGCTCTGGTGACACACATTATTTCCAGCCCCACATAGAATGAAGTGGTGGGTCCCACATAGAATGAAGTCGTGGGGCCACGTACAACGAACTGGCAGGGTCACATAGAATGAAGTGGTGGGGCCACGTAGAACGAACTGGCAGGGTCACATAGAATGACGTGGTGGGCCACATAGAATGAAGTGGTGGGCCAACAGAATGAAGTGGCGGGGTCACATAGAATGAAGTGGCAGGGTCACATAGAATGAAGTGGCAGGGTCACATAGATTGAAGTGGAGGGCCCACATAGAATTAAGTGGCGGGGCCACGTAGAATTAAGTGGCGGGGCCACATAGAATGAAGTGGCAGGGCCACATAGAATTACGTGGCGGGGCCACGTAGAATTAAGTAGTGGGGCCACATAGAATGAAGTGGCGGGGCCACATAGAATTACTAATTACTACTTAATTTTTTATGTGACCCCGCTACTTCATTCTAAGTCGTGGGAAACTTAGAATGAAAGTGGTGAAGCCACATCGAATTAAGTGGCGGGGCCACATACAATTAAGTGACGGGGCCACGTAGAATGAAGTGGCGGGTCACTTAGAATGAACTGATGGGGCCACATAGAACGAAGTTGCGGGGCCACATAGAATTAAGTGACAGGGCCACATAGAATTAAGTGACAAGGCCACAAAGAATTAAGTAGTGGGAAACTTAGAATGAAGTGGTGAAGCCACATACAATTAAGTGGCGGGTCACTTAGAATGAACTGATGGGGCCACATAGAACGAAGTTGCGGGGCCACATAGAATGAAGTGGCGGGGCCACATAGAATTAAGTGACAAGGCCACAAAGAATTAAGTAGTGGGAAACTTAGAATGAAGTGGTGAAGCCACGTACAATTAAGTGGCGGGTCACTTAGAATGAACTGATGGGGCCACATAGAACGAAGTTGCGGGGCCACATAGAATGAAGTGGCGGGGCCACATATAATTAAGTGACAGGGCTACATAGGATTAAGTGACAGGGCTACATAGAATTAAGTGACAGGGCCACATAAAATTACGTGGCGGGGCCACATAGAATTACGTGGCGGGGCCACATAGAATTACGTGGCGGGTCCACATAGATTTCAAGTGGTGGGCTACATAGAATGAAGTGGCGGGGCCACATAGAATTATTAATTACTATTTAATTTTATGTGTCCCCACCACCTCATTCTAAGTAGTGGAAAACTTAGAATGACATCGAATTAAGTGGTGGGGCCACATACAATTAAGTGAAGGGGCCACATAGAATGAAGTGGCGGGTCACTTAGAATGAACTGATGGGGCCACATAGAACGAAGTTGCGGGGCCACATAGAATGAAGTGGCAGGGCCACATAGAATTAAGTGACAGAGCTACATAGAATTAAGTGACAGGGCTACATAGAATTAAGTGACAGGGCCACATAGAATTACGTGGCGGGGCCACATAGAATTACGTGGCGGGGCCACATAGAATTACGTGGCGGGGCCACATAGAATTACGTGGCGGGTCCACATAGAATTACGTGGCGGGGCCACATAGAATTAAGTGGTGGGCTACATAGAACGAAGTTGCGGGGCCACATAGAATTAAGTGACAGGGCCACATAGAATTAAGTGACAAGGCCACATAGAATTAAGTAGTGGGAAACTTAGAATGAAGTGGTGAAGCCACATCGAATTAAGTGGCGGGGCCACATACAATTAAGTGGTGGGTCACTTAGAATGAACTGATGGGGCCACATAGAACGAAGTTGCGGGGCCACATAGAATGAAGTGGCGGGGCCACATAGAATTAAGTGACAGGGCCACATAGAATTAAGTGACAGGGCCACATAGAATTACGTGGCGGGGCCACATAGAATTACGTGGCGGGTCCACATAGAATTACGTGGCGGGGCCACATAGAATTAAGTGGTGGGCTAAATAGAATGAAGTGGCAGGGCCACGTAGAATTACTAATTACTACTTAATTTTATGTGTCCCCGCCACTTCATTCTAAGTAGTGGGAAACTTAGAATGAAGTGGTGAAGCCACATCGAATTAAGTGGCGGGGCCACATACAATTAAGTGACGGGGCCACATAGAATGAAGTGGCGGGTTACTTAGAATGAACTAATGGGGCCACATAAAACGAAGTTGCGGGGCCACATAGAATTAAGTGACAGGGCCACATAGAATTAAGTGACAAGGCCACATAGAATTAAGTAGTGGGAAACTTAGAATGAAGTGGTGAAGCCACATCGAATTAAGTGGCGGGGCCACATACAATTAAGTGGTGGGTCACTTAGAATGAACTGATGGGGCCACATAGAACGAAGTTGCGGGGCCACATAGAATGAAGTGGCGGGGCCACATAGAATTAAGTGACAGGGCCACATAGAATTAAGTGACAGGGCCACATAGAATTACGTGGCGGGGCCACATAGAATTACGTGGCGGGTCCACATAGAATTACGTGGCGGGGCCACATAGAATTAAGTGGTGGGCTAAATAGAATGAAGTGGCGGGGCCACATAGAATTACTAATTACTACTTAATTTTATGTGTCCCCGCCACTTCATTCTAAGTAGTGGGAAACTTAGAATGAAGTGGTGAAGCCACATCGAATTAAGTGGCGGGGCCACATACAATTAAGTGACGGGGCCACGTAGAATGAAGTGGCGGGTCACTTAGAATGAACTGATGGGGCCACATAGAACGAAGTTGCGGGGCCACATAGAATTAAGTGACAGGGCCACATAGAATTAAGTGACAAGGCCACAAAGAATTAAGTAGTGGGAAACTTAGAATGAAGTGGTGAAGCCACATACAATTAAGTGGCGGGTCACTTAGAATGAACTGATGGGGCCACATAGAACGAAGTTGCGGGGCCACATAGAATGAAGTGGCGGGGCCACATAGAATTAAGTGACAGGGCTACATAGGATTAAGTGACAGGGCTACATAGAATTAAGTGACAGGGCCACATAGAATTACGTGGCGGGGCCACGTAGAATTACGTGGCGGGGCCACATAGAATTACGTGGCGGGTCCACATAGAATCAAGTGGTGGGCTACATAGAATGAAGTGGCGGGGCCACATAGAATTATTAATTACTATTTAATTTTATGTGACCCCGCCACCTCATTCTAAGTAGTGGAAAACTTAGAATGACATCGAATTAAGTGGTGGGGCCACATACAATTAAGTGAAGGGGCCACATAGAATGAAGTGGCGGGTCACTTAGAATGAACTGATGGGGCCACATAGAACGAAGTTGCGGGGCCACATAGAATTAAGTGACAGGGCCACATAGAATTAAGTGACAAGGCCACATAGAATTAAGTAGTGGGAAACTTAGAATGAAGTGGTGAAGCCACATCGAATTAAGTGGCGGGTCACTTAGAATGAACTGATGGGGCCACATAGAACGAAGTTGCGGGGCCACGTAGAATGAAGTGGCAGGGCCACATAGAATTAAGTGACAGAGCTACATAGAATTAAGTGACAGGGCTACATAGAATTAAGTGACAGGGCCACATAGAATTACGTGGCGGGGCCACATAGAATTACGTGGCGGGGCCATATAGAATTACGTGGCGGGGCCACATAGAATTACGTGGCGGGTCCACATAGAATTACGTGGCGGGGCCACATAGAATTAAGTGGTGGGCTACATAGAACGAAGTTGCGGGGCCACATAGAATTAAGTGACAGGGCCACATAGAATTAAGTGACAAGGCCACATAGAATTAAGTAGTGGGAAACTTAGAATGAAGTGGTGAAGCCACATCGAATTAAGTGGCGGGGCCACATACAATTAAGTGACGGGGCCACATAGAATGAAGTGGCGGGTCACTTAGAATTAACTGATGGGGCCACATAGAACGAAGTTGCGGGGCCACATAGAATTAAGTGACAGGGTCACATAGAATTAAGTGACAAGGCCACATAGAATTAAGTAGTGGGAAACTTAGAATGAAGTGGTGAAGCCACATCGAATTAAGTGGCGGGGCCACATACAATTAAGTGGTGGGTCACTTAGAATGAACTGATGGGGCCACATAGAACGAAGTTGCGGGGCCACATAGAATGAAGTGGCGGGGCCACATAGAATTAAGTGACAGGGCCACGTAGAATTAAGTGACAGGGCCACATAGAATTACGTGGCGGGGCCACATAGAATTACGTGGCGGGTCCACATAGAATTACGTGGCGGGGCCACATAGAATTAAGTGGTGGGCTAAATAGAATGAAGTGGCGGGGCCACATAGAATTACTAATTACTACTTAATTTTATGTGTCCCCGCCACTTCATTCTAAGTAGTGGGAAACTTAGAATGAAGTGGTGAAGCCACATCGAATTAAGTGGCGGGGCCACATACAATTAAGTGACGGGGCCACGTAGAATGAAGTGGCGGGTCACTTAGAATGAACTGATGGGGCCACATAGAACGAAGTTGCGGGGCCACATAGAATTAAGTGACAGGGCCACATAGAATTAAGTGACAAGGCCACAAAGAATTAAGTAGTGGGAAACTTAGAATGAAGTGGTGAAGCCACATACAATTAAGTGGCGGGTCACTTAGAATGAACTGATGGGGCCACATAGAACGAAGTGGCGGGGCCACATAGAATTACTAATTACTACTTAATTTTATGTGTCCCCGCCACTTCATTCTAAGTAGTGGGAAACTTAGAATGAAGTGGTGAAGCCACATCGAATTAAGTGGCGGGGCCACATACAATTAAGTGACGGGGCCACATAGAATGAAGTGGCGGGTTACTTAGAATGAACTAATGGGGCCACATAAAACGAAGTTGCGGGGCCACATAGAATTAAGTGACAGGGCCACATAGAATTAAGTGACAAGGCCACATCGAATTAAGTGGCGGGCCACATACAATTAAGTGGCGGGTCACTTAGAATGAACTGATGGGGCCACATAGAACGAAGTTGCGGGGCCACATAGAATGAAGTGGCGGGGCCACATAGAATTAAGTGACAGGGCTACATAGGATTAAGTGACAGGGCTACATAGAAGTAAGTGACAGGGCTCCATAGAATTAAGTGACAGGGCTACATAGGATTAAGTGACAGGGCTACATAGAATTAAGTGACAGGGCTACATAGGATTAAGTGACAGGGCTACATAGAAGTAAGTGACAGGGCTCCATAGAATTAAGTGACAGGGCTACATAGGATTAAGTGACAGGGCTACATAGAATTAAGTGACAGGGCTACATAGGATTAAGTGACAGGGCTACATAGAATTAAGTGACAGGGCTACATAGGATTAAGTGACAGGGCTACATAGAATTAAGTGACAGGGCTACATAGAATTAAGTGACAGGGCTACATAGAATTAAGTGACAGGGCTACATAGAATTAAGTGACAGGGCTACATAGGATTAAGTGACAGGGCTACATAGAATTAAGTGACAGGGCTACATAGGATTAAGTGACAGGGCTACATAGAATTAAGTGAAAGGACTACATAGAATTAAGTGACAGGGCTACATAGAATTAAGTGACAGGGCTACATAGGATTAAGTGACAGGGCTACATAGAATTAAGTGAAAGGGCTACATAGAATTAAGTGACAGGGCTACATAGGATTAAGTGACAGGGCTCCATAGAATTAAGTGACAGGGCTACGTAGAATTAAGTGACAGGGCTACATAGAATTAAGTGACAGGGCTACATAGAATTAAGTGACAGGGCTACATAGGATTAAGTGACAGGGCCATTTAGAATTAAATAGTGGGAAACTTAGAATGAAGTGGTGAAGCCACATCGAATTAAGTGGCGGGCCCACATAGATCAAAGCGGCAGGTCACATAGAATGCAGTGGCGGGTCACATAGAATGAAGTAACAGGGTCACATAAAATGAAGTGGTGGGGCCACATAGAACAAAGTGGTGGGCCACATAGAATGAAGTGGTGAGGTCACATAGAACAAAGTGGTGACGTCACATAGAATTAAGTGGTGAGGTCACATAGAATGAAATGACAGGGTCACATAGAACAAAGTGGTGGGGCCACATAGAATGAAGTGGCAGGACAGATCTGACCTCCAACCTTTGAGTTTGACAGATGTGCTGTACAGTAAGTGTACCATCATGTGATTTTGTGCAGTTACAGCAAACGTGATCATATACAAAATATTGTGTGCATATGTAATGTAACATAACTAAATAAGAGAATTAAGAGTGTAATTAATCCCAGTAAGGAGTTCCCTCTCTGTATGTTAAAGGGTTGATGACAAACTGGATTAATTTGTTGGCTAAACACTTGATTGTATTGAAGGCTGTCCAAACAAATCATCAGCTCCAACAAATGTCTGGCAGCAGCAACAAGCTGAGAGCCGTCCCTCCACACTTCTCTCAAATGATTCTTGCCATGGATAATAAACCAAAGCTTATCACCAGGGGCTGTTTTGCTGCTCACTTGTAGGCCGAACCGGATCGATGCCAACTAAATTGAGATCATCTCACGCCGACAAAACAACAGCAAGTGGAGGTGGCGATGTGTAGTAAGAAACATCACAAGGGAAAAACGTGGAGGATGTTTTACAGCCGAATAAAATGTGCATTTTTTTAAGTAGCTCTACAAAGTTGTTTGACTATGACAAGCTTCCATTTTCAAGATTCAATTATCTGCTTGTCTTTTGTGAAAGGTCTGAGGATAGTTACAGAGTGTAGCAAAACGGGCTTTGGTTCCCCAAATCAAGAAATAAATACATTAGGTTTGGAAGTGGGGAAGCAATGATTATAGATTTTGACTGTGCGATTGTAGTCTGAGTAATAATCACGGTTTCAAGATTATGTCGATTATGAAATATATATAATTACATAAAAATGTATTTCTACATTTTGATGTAAATAACAAAAATCAAATACTACCATTATAATAACAGTACAAAATAACAAAGATGAACTAAAAGTAGTATTAATAATAAATAAACCCATTATTCAATAACTGTAGTATTAGTATAAGACTACGGTCAACTTAATTGATCCCACAGGGGAAACGGTTATTCATGTGCCACTGTCATCCATGCCTATTTATTCATTTTTAATCATCTACTTCAGGCTGTGTTAATAACTGGAATGCACAACGTTAGATCCCATGGTATCAATCAATCAAAGTTTATTTATATAGCCCTAAATCACGAGTGTCTCAAAGGGCTGCACAAGCCACAACAACGGCTCAGATCCCACATGAGGGCAAGAAAAAACTCAACTCAATGAGATTACAATGTGTTGTTATAGTGTTGTTATTCTACATGCTCCTGGTGTTGTGTTAGTGTTTTAAACTTGCTATATTACAATGTTAATAGTGTGTTCAACACAGATAGGAAGAAGCGATCCCTAACGTTAAATGAAGATCTTGACAGGAGCACTGTATCTGTTGCTGTTTGTCGACACTGAACCGATTCAACACTGAGCTACTTTGTAAGGGACACGTTTATATCTAACTAAATTATCCATGTAACTTGCCACTAGTATAACTTAACTCAATTGTTATGTCTTACTTTTACTTTGCCGTGTAAAGCTGTCCCATATTGGACGTATTAGACTCTTTAGCCGCAACTTTCTTTTGGTAGGTTTTGCAAATGGATGAGCCGTTGTCTTCAATGACCCTCAGGTCATTTTTGAAGTACCCAAAATGCTTACACATCAAACATACATTATAACATCAAACATATATGAACTATCAAACATATTAACACATCAAACATATATGACCCATCAAACATATATTATCAAACAGATATTACCATCAAACAGATATCAAACAGCTATTAACATCAAACAGATATTAACACATCAAACATATATAAACCGTCAAACATATATGAACCATCATCAATCAATCAATCAATCTAATTAATTGATGATTAATGATCTAATATATAAACCGTCAAACATATATGAACCATCAAACATATTTACCATCAAAAATATATTAACATTGTTCCCCTAGGGCAGGGGTAGGGAACCTATGGCTCTCGAGCCAGATGTGGCTCTTTTGATGACTGCATCTGGCTCTCAGATAAATCTTAGCTGACATTGCTTAACACGATAAGTCATGAAAAAGTCCGCTGGTAATCAGTGTTAAAAATAACGTTCAAAATATAGATGCATTTTTAATCCATCTATCCCTTTTCTACCGCACCTGTTCAAGAAGTCGCATTAATGGTAAGGAGTGTTTTATTTATTATTGGTTAGCTTCAGAATGACAATGTTATTAAAAAGAATAAGAGACTTATTATACTCTAAAAATGAGGGATGTTCGATAATATCGGCAGTCCGATATTATCGGCCGATAAATGCTTTAAAATGTAATATCGGGAATTATCGGTATCGGTTTCAAAATGATCGGTATCGGTTTCAAAAAGTAACATTTATGACTTTTTAAAACGCCGCTGTGTACACGGACGTAGGGAGAAGTACAGAGCGCCAATAAACCTTAAAGGCAGTGCCTTGGCGTGTCGGCCCAGTCACACAATACCTACGGATTTTCTCACACACAAGTGAATGCAAAGCATACTTGGTCAACAGCCATACAGGTCACACTGAGGGTGGCCGTATAAACAACTTCAACACTGTTACAAATATGCGCCACACTGTGAACCCACACCAAACAAGAATGACAAACACATTTCGGGAGAACATCCGCACCGTAACACAACATAAACACAACAGAACAAATACACAGAACCCTTGCAGCACTAACTCTTCCGGGACGCTACAATATAGACCACCCGTTACCCCCTACCCCCCTTACCTCAACCCCGCCCCCCTCAACCTCCTCATGCTCTCTCAGGGAGAGCATGTCCCAAATTCCAAGCTGCTGTTTTGAGGCATGTTAAAAAAAAGAACTCACTTTGTGACTTCAATAATAAATATGGCAGTGCCATGTTGGCACTTTTTTCCATAACTTGAATTGATTTATTTTGGAAAACCTTGTTACATTGTTTAATGCATCCAGCGGGGCATCACAACAAAATTAGGCATAATAATGTGTTAATTCCACGACTGTATATATCGGTATCGGTTGATATCGGAATCGGTAATCAAGAGTTGGACAATATCGGGATAAAGGAAACTAAATGACCTCAAATATACCTACAAATGAGGCATAATGATGCAATATGTACATGTACAGTAGCTAGCCTAAATAGCATGTTGGCATCGATTAGCTTGCAGTCATGCAGTGACCAAATATGTCTGATTAGCACTCCACACAAGTCAATAACATCAACAAAAGTCACCTTTCATGCACAACCTTAAAAGTTTGGTGGACAAAATGAGACAGAAAAAGAAGTGGCATATAACACGTCCTAGAAAGTCGGAGAAAGTTATGCATGTAAACAAACTACGGTGAGTTCAAGGACCGCCAAAATTAGTAGGACAAAACGGCGCTCGCCAAATACTCGAATCAGTGAAGCATGTTTAATATAAACAGTATGCTTTGTAACAATTAGGGAGGTTTGTGTCATGTTTGTCCTACAGAAACCATATTAAAACAAAAAATAGATTTTTTTCCCCTCATCTTTTTCCATTTTTCATACATTTTTGAAAAAGCTCCAGAGAGCCACTAGGGCGGCGCTAAAGAGCCGCATGCGGCTCTAGAGCCGCGGGTTGCCGACCCCTGCTATAGTGGAACCTTTGCGATTAAATAATTGTTACGTTTTTAATCATCGTAAATAGTAAAACCGGTTAATTGTTGCATCCTTATTTAGAACTAGTTTCATATCTTGGAGTTTGCAATTGTAGGTTTATTTTAGGAGTGTATTAACACCACCAACAAAAAATGTGGGTGCAAAGTCGTACAAAGACTTGTGAGCTAGTACATCAGTGTTGTAACAGAAGCAGGACGGGTCCTCTGTGAACGGGAATAATGAAAAGTCGAGACACGGGGTTTAGGTTTAACACTTGAGACTCACTTCTTCTCCCGCATTGTTGTGCTGAAAGCAATTGTCACCGTCTGACACCTGACGCCGGCACTGATGTATCATCTCCCGCGCCGCTATGCAGAAGCAGAATATTCTGCTTTTCTGGGTTCTGTGCAAAAAAAAACAAAAAAATAATACAGGCGTATAGCTAAAAGACTCACTGTTACGGTTTTCAGAATGTCTGTGTGAAAGCCCATCTTGTCAAAGGACAAGATGGGCTTGAAACTGTTAGAAAAAAGTTGTAAACTGTTAACCCAAACTCAAGTGTGATTAAACAAAGGTTGTAACTCTATTTTGAGGTAGGTGTGATTAAACAGGCCTGCCTGCCTGTGGCCGGTGGTCCCATGTTCCCTGGGCACCGCACCTGCTGTTTTGGGTTGGGCTCTCTGGGTGGCTGGGGCCGTACTCTGGCTCCCGCACATACTGGGAGACAAATATATTGTACATACAAACACACATACACACACTATTATTCATACATACATACGTACATTCATTCATACGCGCACACATAGGTACTTATGCACATTCATAGGTACATACGCCCGCACATCCACACGCACATTCACTGTACAAACATACATATACACATACTGTACATATACTATCATATATGCATACATACACTCATGCATATAATCACGTTTAATCAAACATATAGCAACGATGTCCCCCCAGGGGAAACTGGGTAAAAAACAGCACCTGTTTTACTATAACAATCTATAAGGTTATTAGAGTTCGCTTGTCTTTCTTCCCCTCCATTTATCTGCTTTCTTTTGTAAGTCAAGTTTTCATTGCATATATGTATTGTTGCATTTGAAACAATTGTATTGTTGATAATAGAGGTAATTATTGTTATTATTCATTATCAATAGTGCTATTTATATTGGTATTGTTATTGCTCCATTTGTAGTGCAATATTGTTCATTGTCATGTATGTGTTATTAATGTTTACTTCACTAACTGCTTCTTTGCTATGACTTTTCATATCATATTTGTACATATCTTATTTGCTGATGTTGTTCTGTTGTTGTTGTTGTTATTGTCATCTCTCTGTCTTATCCCCTCTTTTCCCCACAATATTCCCCTCTGTCTTCCTTTTTTTGTTGCCCTCCTGCTCATATACAAATAAGGGAACAAGAGAAGTATCCCACACTTTTCTTTTTTTAAATAAATCTGTACAGCAATTATGGCCATCTACATCAACAATATGATTTGCCTGAGTAGCTGGACAGGACAAAAAAAAAAAATAGTGGGGCAACTATTAAACTAGATCTATATGGCATGTTGATAGAAGAACTATCTCATGAAACAGAAACAGTTTGTGTCTTTGCGTTTTTGTAACAATACCAAGTATAAAATCTGTATATGGTCAATACTGCGTTGATTCGATCAATATTTTGTATTATCAAAAAAATATTTAGCCATTTTGTTAGTGTTTTCAAACTCAGGAAAAAAGTACCTGGACACAGGAGAGGGCTTAAGGGGAAAAACCAAATTATTTAAATAAGAGCCAATAGTAGGAAATAATTGAAATATTTGATTGATATTGTTACACTGCCATCCTTTGTTTTTGTCTGGTTATAATTGTGATCAAAAATGTAATCGTTCAATGATCTTGAAAATTTGAAGTATCAGTTTCAAGGTGAGTATGGCTGATACTGCCCCTGTTAGTATTGGATTGATACAGAAATGTGTAGTATCGCCCAAAATCAATGTAAAGTATTGAAACAACAGAAGGATAAGTGCTTATTATATTTTAACAGAAGCGTAGATGTAGCCATGTCACAACAGAAAGTTACCAGATCAACATTAAATTAGCAAATAGATTAATAAAATTGAGAAAAGTAACAAAACTGTTATTAATTATAATCATCATGTATGTACCAAATAATATATTATGATATATATCGTTATCGCAGGAGGCTGCAATATATATTGCGATATAAATATTTTAGGCCATATCGCCCATTCCTATTCTCTTATCATACTGTAGTAAATGCACAATTCACTGTAAAGCTTTGCAAGCATTAAACTGCAATGATAACCTTCATTTTCTAAAGTATGTGTTTCCCACCTCTAAATTGCTATATTAGGTGGTCAAAACAACATCTTATGTTTTTATGTTTTTTAGTCCAATTGTCGATCCAAAACCCCAACTTTATCCTAAATGCAATCAGCTTAACACAAACAAAATTCGTACGCAAATTTAGTGCAGGGTTTGTTGCATTCCCATCGCCAATCCCACCTGACTAAAATACTGCAAATGACAGAACAAATAGAATAATAAATAATGTTGGATATAGAGAACATACCAACCCTTTATTTATTGAATCACAAATATTGAAATTCAATGATTTGGTGCATTTGCAAACAGCTAAAATTATGTACAAAGCAAAGTATATATAACCTGCTACCCAAGAATGTACAACAATTCTTCTCAACAAAAGAGAAATATAACCTTAGAGGAAAACCTAATTTAAAACATTGTATGCTCGTACAACACTTAAAACCTTTAGCATATCAGTATGTGGAATTAAATTATGGAATGGATTAACCAAATAAATCAAACAAAGCACCAATACGATTCAGTTTAAGACAGGGGTTTCAAACGTATGGCCTGCGGGTCGCTTCAGGCCCGCAAACTGGTTTTATCCGGCCCGCGTGATGAGTCTGCCAAGTATTAAAATAAGCTGCATTTTTTTTTTTACTGAAAGAAACTGCTGTTCTAAATGTGTCCACTGGATGTCACAATAGCAATTCTGTTAGGACTAGCAAGAGGTACAAAGAAAAGCGTGGCTGCGGCTCCTCTTCCTCCAACCAAATGAAACTTAAAACCTGCCGTTTTATGTCTACTGCTTCGAACACATCGTTATTTGGCACCCTTACTCCCCCATAATGTCTCTGTCAAAAACGGGAAAACTTAACACTTTTGAATACTTTTTACCTCCGTTTCTGGACATGACAAAGTAGGTATTCGATACAGAGAAGAGTTCACATGTTGCGTTTCTTGTTCAATCTCAGAAAGACTGTGACTTAAAGTTTAATCCTGGCTTTGTAGGTAAACTGAGACGAAGTCTACGCTCATTGTGTTTTTGAAACTGCACCAATTTCGTCAGACTTTTTAACAAACTTGAAGTGTTCTGTCCAGAGGATTATTTGTGATTTGTACGTTTTCAGAATGTGCTCGTTCTATTTTTGGCCAAAGTAAAACAAAGAAAACAACCTGGAGTTGTCTTTATTTTTAAGTTATCATGCCATGATTTTACCATTCAGGCACACTTGGGAATAAATTTTCCTCCATGCGGCCCCTGAGCTAAAATGAGTTTGACACCCCTGGTTTAAAAGACTGTTCAAGCTACAAGTGTTCACAAAGTACACAGAACAAGAATTATGATGAGCATTATTAAGCCTTTTTTATTATTTTATTTTTTTATTGAGACAAAGATTATTTATGTATTTAATATTTGTTTACTTACTATGGTATATTATTTATTTTTTATTTATTTGTTCACTGTTATGTTACAGAGAACAAGGAAATGGGATAAAATTGCTTTGGTATGAAAAGGGGTAGGATTAAATAAACTCAGTTTATTTCTACTCCTTTTCGGACGTGTTGTAATGAAACAACTGGAAATATGTGATGAATTACATGGAATCATATGCATGATCGAAATAAACTGAAACTGAACTGAACTGAACTGAATACATACTGAACGTGACCCCTACCAGAGCATTGTGCCTCTAATTGTATGTGAACTCACTAACCCAATTCCATATTTATTCTGTTTCCAACTGCTTTGTGGATTTACTGAGCAACTAAACAAAGGCTGCAGATCCAGTTCGATTAAAAGCATGCCTGCAGCATCACAGTTGCTTCATCTGTTTCCCTTCACCAAGCTTGGCATTGAACATCTAAAAAAAACAGATGTTGTGCGAACGCCTCCTTCAGGTTAGCCCGCAGCACTTTACCTCCACCGCCGGCCTGTCTAATTACATCCGAGGCAACGAGATTAAAGGTTTATGCAGAAGCCATTGGTGAGGACAGTCTGGTGGATGGCTGCCCTCCTGAGCCTTCGCATTCTCACATCCAAGTCTTAAAAGACTTCCGGATGGGGCATCTTCATTGCTCCCGCAGGGTAAGAGCGATACGCTTGTCTGCCGCGGGGCGTTCAAACGTGTCCGTCAAAAGCCAGCAGGACAGGCTCAGCTGAGCAACATAAGCCTCCATGGGGATGCTTCTGTGCTTCTAAAGTGTATTAAGGACACAAGGAAGCCAGCTTTGCACTATCGACGATAACACAAACCAAAGGCCTTTAACTTGAATGATTAGCTGATCAACTTGACTAGCCTAAAGTCTAGATCCAATTTTCCAAGCATACCTTTTCTACCTAAAAGTTGCCTCTATATCAGGGGTCGGGAACCTTTTTGGCTGAGAGAGCCATGAAAGTTAAATATTTTAAAATGTATATCCGTGAGAGCCATATACAGTAATATTTTTTAACACTGAATACAACTAAATGCGTGCATTTTTAAGTAAGACCAACATTTTAGAGTATAATAAGTCCCTTATTCTTTTTAATAACCTTGCTATTCTGAAGCTAACCAATAATAAATAAAATACTTCTTACCATTAATGCGACTTCTTGAACAGGTATGGTAGAAAACGGATGGATGGATTAAAATGCATGAGAATGTTTTATATTTTGTACGTTAATTTTAACACTGTGATTACCAGCGGAATTATTCATTACTTATCAACTTGTTTAAGTCGGGGTCCATTCATGATACAGATGTATACTATCAGATGTATACTATCATCATAATACAGTCATCACACAAGATAATCATCAGAGTATATACATTGAATTATTTACATTATTAACAATCCGGTGTGTGGGATTTGGAGGGGGTGGGGGTTAGGTTTGGTTGATATCAACGCTTCAGTCATCAACAATTGCATCATCAGAGAAATGGACATTGAAACAGTGTAGGACTGACTTGGTAGGATATGTACAGCAAGTAGTGGACATAGAGAGAAAGAGAGAGAGAGAGAGAGAGAGAGAGATCAGAAAGTATCTACATTGGATTATTTACATTTGATTATTTACAATCCGGGGAGGTGGGATGTGGAAGGGGGAGGGTGTTAGTTTAGGGTTGAAGTTGCCTGGAGGTGTTCTTTTAGTGCGATTTTGAAGGAGGATAGAGATGCCCTTTCTTTTACACCTGTTGGGAGTGCATTCCATATTCATGTGGCATAGAAAGAGAGTGAGTTAAGACCTTTGTTAGATCGGAATCTGGGTTTAACGTGGTTAGTGGAGCTTCCCCTGGTGTTGTGGTTCTGGCGGTCAAGTAGTTTGACATGTACTTCGGTATCAGGGAGGTGTAGCGGATTTTACAGACTAGTCGTAAAAGTGAACTACACTCAAGCAACCCAATGACACAAAAAGAAAAAAAGCGTTACAGAGACAGTCTTTTGTACAAATATTTTGTTGCAATAAAGCCAACAATGCCACTTTTTGTGATCCACTTTATTTAGAAAAGTAAGTTTTCATACAAGTTGAGCCATTCAAAAATATTACTATTAGGAATGGGTAACTTTTTTTTAAACAAGACTGTCCTTCCACAAGGGAAATCAGTAGTTGGTTTTTTTTGCGTATCCCTGTTAACAAACACATTGATGCTAAAATAAAGCCTCCTTGGCAGAGGTAAACAATCTGATTTATTAGCCATTCATGGAACTGCACTTTGGGGAAAAAAGGACTGCCAACGGGAACGTTTCCCCTCGGTGACTCCTGATATGATCTGATCGGCTGGTCTAAATTGATCGGGCGCTTGCCTCCAAAAGCTCGCAGCGCAAATAAAAGTATGCCGCTCCTCCTGACGTGCAGTTTAAGAGCTCAAGGATGTATGGATGAGTCGAGGGAGCTTGATGAGTCACACAGCAGCAGGGGGAGGCTATTCATTATCGGTTAATTTATCCCCGGGAGCCTTGTGTGTTGTTGGTAAACTGCATTACAGTGACACGCGCCCGCAAGTGAATTAAACAGATTAACTGTCAGGGCCCCTCAGATGTGCACGGACACGACGTCAAGTTAAACAAGTCAGCCCCTTTAGATATTTTTAGATAATTAGCCTGTTTCCAGACCAGCCCATTGAAGGTTAGACTCTGTTTGAAATGCAGATTAATACGAAAGATCAGCTTCAAGCAGCGAATTGCATTGACGAGTCGTCTGTATTTCACAAGTGGTTAAATCCACAGGGCCCCCTTATTTTGGCCGCTGGTACTGCAGAACGCACCGGGGACTGTTGTATTTCTGGAGTGTTGCATCAGGGGAAACATGCACATGGCATACATATTACAGCTTTATCAATCTGGTGTCCTTGTGTTACACTTACAAGGTCACCTGTTATACAAAACTGACTTTTTAATTTTGTTTGATGACGCATACTTGCAAACCCTCCCGATTTTCCCGGGAGACTCCCGAATTTCAGTGCCTATCCCGAAAATCTCCCGGGGCAACTATTCTCCTGAATTTCTCCCGATTTCCACTCGGACAATAATATTGGAGGCGTGCCTTCAAGGCACTGCCTTTAGCATCCTCTACAACAGTGTTTTTCAACCACTGTGCCGCGCTAGTGTGCCGTGAGATATTGTCTGGTGTGCCGTGGGAAATTATGCAACTTCACTTAATTGGTCCAAAAAATATTTTTTGCAAATCAATAATCATAATAATGTGCCGTTGTCTAGTGCCTGTGCTGTGTAGAGCTTGGCAGGGTAATCTTGTAATACTCCATATCAGTAGGTGGCAGCAGGTAGTTCATTGCTTTGTAGAAGTCGGAACGCGTCGAGGATGGTTTGTCGTGATCCCAATATGCAGAGCACAGCGGGAGACAGCGTGCAGGTAAAAAGGTATGTAACGCTTAAACCAAAAATGAACAAAAGGCAAGTCCCAGTAGGAAAAGGCACTGACGCATAGGGATGACTATGTAAAGCAAAAGTAAAACTGAACTGGCTACAAAGTCAACAAAAACAGAATGCTGGACGACAGCAAAGACTTCAGCGTGTGGAGCAAAGACGGCGTCCACAATGCACATCCGTACATGACATGACAATCAACAATGTCCCCACAAAGGATAGCGTACGCACAACTTAAATAGTCTTGATTGCGAAAACAAAGCGGGTGCGGGCAATAGCACTCAAAGGAAGGCGTGAAGCTGCTGCAGGAGAACACCAACAAAACAGGAAAGGTCACCAAAATAACAGCGCAAGACAGGAACTAACGCACTACACACAGGAAACAACAACAAACTCAAAATAAGGGACGACAATATGGTGGAATTTCATTTTTTAACCTTTTCTGCTGGTGGTGTGCCTCCGTATTTTTTTAATGAAAAAAATGTGCCTTGGCTCAAAAAAGGTTGGAAAAACACTGATCTACAACATGTCGTCACATCCGCTTTTCCTCCATACAAACAGCGTGCCGGCACAGTCACATAATGTATGCGACTTTAACACACACACACACAAGTGAATGCAAATGGTCAACAGTCATACAGGTCACACTGAGGGTGGCCGTATAAACAACTTTAACACTGTTACAAATATGCGTCACACTGTGAACCCACACCAAACAAGAATGACAAACACATTTCGGGAGAACATCCGCACCATAACACAACATAAACACAACAGAACAAATACCCAGAACCCCTTGCAGCACTAACTCTTCCTGGGCGCTACAATATACACCCCCCACTACCACCAAACCCCGCCCACCTCATACCCCCCACCCCCCAATCTCCCGAATTCGGCGGTCTCAAGGTTGGCAAGTATGCTCATTCGTGTCCATAGAGATTGTTTATGAGCACCATCACGAGGAAAGAGGCTCACGTCACTTCACTGAAAACAGCTTTGTTAAAAAAATAATAAAAATCAGGCTTCGCTATGCATCTTAAAGGTCTGTCAGTCAGCAATAGACGTGGGAGCTGCTCGTTTGATTAATTTAATTTTAATTTAGCAAATAGGATGGCCTAGTGTGATGTTGCTACTATGTGACTGTAAAGTTAGCACTGTAGCTCACATACCCTACTCAGTGGCGTAGTGGTTAGAGTGTCCGCCCTGAGATCGGTAGGTTGTGAGTAGGGCTGCAGCTAACGATTATTTTTCTATCGATTAATCTATAGATTATTTTTTTCGATTAATAGGTTAATCTATAGATTATTTTTTCGATTAATCTATAGATTATTTTTCCTTTTACCGATTATTTTTTTTATTTAAAATGAAGAGGAAAAAATAAATGTAGGCCAGTTTTTTCAAAAGGCATGACTTTTATTTACAAAAAAAAAGTATGGCCACTCAGTCAACATTGACAACAACATGACAAAATATTCTGTAACAATGTAAACATTTAAAACTTTTAACATTTAACAAAATTAAAAGTAGCTTATTTGCTTTTTAATGTGCAAATATAAAAGTAAACATCCAGTGCAAATCTTAATATTCTGGAATAGTATAAGCATTTAAAAAGTAAAAGTATTGCTTATTTTGCTTTAAAATGTGCAAAAATAAAGATAAACATCCAATACAAAAAAGTGCAAAACGGAAATATTCTGTAACAAGTGTAAACATTTCAACAAAAGTAAAAGTATTGCTTATTTGCTAAAATGTGCAAAAATAAAGCTAAACATCCAATACAAAAAAGTGTACAGTGTAAACATTTCAACAAAAGTAAAAGTATTGCTTATTTTGCTTAATAACACAACAATGATAGTATGATTAAAGTGAAAGTTAATTGGTCGTTTGTACATAGTATGTGTAACTGTTAATGTTGTAAAAGGTATTTGCACAACTAATTAACGTTAGCGTTTGTGACACGTCTTGTGCCGTGGGGTTCTTTCAGGACCGACAGACTGAACGCCAGACGGCTTTGCCAGGTTTACAATCTTTTAATTTTACACAAAGTCTTTTCTCTTCCAACTCTTTTCTCTTTCTTTCCTCGCTTTTCAGCTCCTCTTCCTCGCTCGCTCGTCGTCCCCTGTCTCTTGCGGCGTCGCTCCCGGCGCGCCCCGCCTCGCCGCTCGCTCGCCGCCGCCGCCTCTCCACAGCGTTAAAGAGGAGCGCGTCTTTGTAAACACTGAACAGGCACGCCAAACGCGCCTCTCAGAGCAAACGGTGCTTTAGTTTATGAATTTACAACGCAGATACAAATGACACATTCATGTTTTTGTGTAATAATGACAACGTATACGCACGCGGACGATTGACTTGTTGATGGTGATGGCAAGAACGCTGTTGGGGGTTTTCTTTTCAAATGTTCGTTCATAGCCGTTGTGCTGCTATGATAGGCCATTTCTGCTCGACACAGTGTGCATACAACAACATTATTAGGCCGTTTATTGAAATACTCCGACACTTTTGACGACTTTTGGCGTGCTTTTTTCCCCTCGCTCGCATCGTCTGCTTTGCGCTCCGCCATGACAGTAGTGTGACGTAAATATGCGACGCGCCGACGCACAAAAACGGCGTCGACGTATTTACGTAACCGATGACGTCGACTACGTCGACGCGTCGTTTCAGCCTTAGTTGTGAGTTCAAACCCCGGCCGAGTCATACCAAGGACTATACAAATGGGACCCATTACGTCCCTGCTTGGCACTCAGCATCAAGGGTTGGAATTGGGGGTTAAATCACCAAAAATTATTCCCGGGCGCGGCCACCGCTGCTGCCCACTGCTCCCCTCACCTCTCAGGGGGTGAACAAGGGGATGCAGAGGACAGATTTCACCACACCTAGTGTGTGTGTGACAATCATTGGTACTTTAACTTAACTATAGTGTTACTAACAAGTATGTCATGTCTGTATGTGAAATGTTTCAATGTGAATATGTCGGAAAAGTGGCTAAAATGCACAATAACACTTCTTGGAGACACATTCTGTCAGACACAGGCGTGGGGGAAAAAATACATTATTAGCATTGAAGCAAAAGACACACAAAATGGTGTGTTCCCAGTAGTGCTTACCAAATGCTAAGGATGTCCCAATCCAATACTGATATCAGATATCGGCCTAATATCAGCAAAAAACAAGTATCAGCTTATATAGGCTTGTATCTCAAATCTTTGATGCAAGCTCTCACGTACATGGTAACCACGATAAGCTATAGATTACTAGGAGCTAAAAACTACACAACAGCTAAGCACACAATAGCACACAAGATAGACATGCGTAATTAGTTTCATTCATTAAATAATATTGCAGTCTAAAACAAACACATTTGCCTATGTAAACAAGTGTCAAATATTGTAGTCTCATAATACTTACAGATACAAAGCCTCCAAGGCAGAAGCATATTAGATAGTATCCAGTAACAAACGTGTCTGCATCGTTCAACTTACGGTTGAATGATATAACAGTATAAGTTTGTTAATAATATTAATGGTATCTTTCTCAATGGATAGTTTTTATTAGAAATGTGCGATAATATCGGCCGATAAATGCTTTAAAAAATGTAGTATCGGAAATTATCGGTATCGGTTTGAAAAAGTAAAATTAATGACTTTTTAAAACGCCACTGTACGGAGCGATACATATCAGGTAAACATGGACGTAGGGAGCAGTACAGAGCAGTTGTGTCTCCCAGTCAGCAGCCCCTTCCCTCTCCCACACACAACACAGGAGTTGCAGCACGACTGCAGCATGAGAGGTTTACTGGCGACGCTTGATGACCTCATCAAACCGCCGCGAGCGGAGCATAACAACAAGAGGAGTGTGTTGTTGCCGGTGCTGTAGCCATGGCTAACAAGCGAGCTCGCTCGATGACTGACTAACGACACCATGTCTACGGTTTGGGATTATTTCAAAGTGTCTCTGACGGATAAAAAACTGCGAGCAATTTGGTCTCCCACCTCTTCAAGAATCATAAGGAGATACACGATGAATACAAGCGGAAGATGGATGAAAAGCAAACACCGAAAAAAAGTAGTACCACACAGTTGTCGCTTAAAGACTCCGCCGAGAAAAAACAAAAATACAACAAAAACCACCCCAAGGCGAAAGCCCACGTTGTGGTCAGGGACAACGCACGCAGTATGGCAACAGCTACGGTGGATTTTGGTGTGGCTAGTCTGCCCTGCATGGCGCACACTTTGCAGCTTGCAGTGAACGGAGGTGCCTTGTCTCAACGCAGCGGCGTGGCGAAGTTGGTAGAGTGGCCGTGCCAGCAATCGGAGGGTTGCTGGTTACTGGGGTTCAATCCCCACCTTCCACCATCCTAGTCACGTCCGTTGTGTCCTTGGGCAAGACACTTCACCCCTTGCTCCTGATGGCTGCTGGTTAGCGCCTTGCATGGCAGCTCCCGCCATCAGTGTGTGAATGTGTGTGTGAATGGGTGAATGTGGAAATAGTGTCAAAGCGCTTTGAGTACCTTGAAGGTAGAAAAGCGCTATGCAAGTATAACCCATTTATTTATCATTTCAGAAGCTCTGGCTGACTGGTAGGCCACTTCAAGCACTCACATTTAGAGCAGGGCAGATTGAGCCCAGTTTATAATTTCCTGTTATACAGTATGCCAGGCAGTCTTGCACTAAAGGAGGACTATGTTATTGTTTACTTTATTACTCTAGTATACTCTGGACTGAAGCTGTGTGCCTTCATTGTTTTTGTAGCTGTTTTTTTGAGGCATGTTTAAAAAAAATAAAAATTATGCACTTTGTGAAAGTCAAAGTATAGTATTAGTGGGTATCAGGATTATCTCAGGGAGAGCATGTCCCAAATTCCAAGCTGCTTTGAGGCATGTTCAAAAAAAATCATGCACTTTGTGACTTCAATAATAAATATGGCTGTGCCATGTTGGCACTTTTTTCCATAACTTGAGTTGAAGTTGTTCTCTTATTTTGGAAAACCTTGTTACTTTATTTAATGCATCCAGCGGGGCATCACAACATAATTAGGCATAATAATGTGTTAATTCCACAACTGTATATATCGGTATCGGTTGATATCGGAATCGGTAATTAAGAGTTGGACAATATCGGAATATCGGATATCGCCAAAAAAGCCATTATCGGACATCTCTAGTTTTTATATATAAATGTCTTCTTGGACTTGTCCCCACCTATCTGTGTTCCTTTGTGTGTAGAGACTCCAGTCATTACAACCTACGCTCACAGGATGTCCTCCACATGTTGGTTCCTAGAGCTAACACAGAACTTGGGAAAAAAAGCATTCATGGTCATGGAATGACATCCAGAAAGATCTGAGGCTACCAGAATTGATCAATTAGGGGGAGTTTAAGTCCATTTTAAAAGATCGAGATACCGGTTTTCTTGGGAAATGTACTTGCTTTTAAATTGAATTATTACTTACCGGTAATCGTTTTAAAGTATTTTTGACCTGTTGTGGTATGACTGCTGTTTGTGCCGCCCTTTTTGTCAGGTCGCTCTTGAAAAAGAGATTTTAATCTCAATGAGTCTTTACCTGGTTAAATAAAGAAAATTTTAATTGAATAATAAATAGATGACTGTTATTCATACCTACCATTGCTCTCTGTTTAAGTCAGTTCATTTGAGCAAACCTTTTCTTACTTTTCACACTACAAAATGTATAATTTGTACCGATAGGATCCACAAATACCTTAGGGCTTCAGTATTGGTTTACTATTAGAAGTGAACACCAGTGAATAACAAAATCACTTTTAAACGGTCTAAATTGCAGCATAAAGGCTAGATTTTGTCCAACACACTTCCAATACACTTTTGTGGAGCTTCCAAGATTACAGTAAAGTATTTGAAAAACAGTGGAATATGAGACTTTTAAGTATTTCCCTCAGGGCTTTTCTATCTCACAATCAATTACTACGCCAAATAATTTAAACCCGAGACATTTATTGTGTTGATCAAGATTTAGCTTGGTTTTCTCCTCAAACCATTCCCATCAAACTTAGTGTCATTCAAATAAACCATTGCATCTTAGTGAACATCCAATTAAGTCAGGTCAGTTTTATTTTGTTTTTGTTTTCTTATGTTTGTTTTATTTGGGGGCAAAAATGATTCCTTTGTTTTCAGGTTTGTTTAAATTCTAGATTCAATGCCATTGCAGCTGTAAAGCGATTGACTGTTTCACCACTTAAACATACACAGTACATAGTGGTACGGTCGTCCCTCGCCATATCAGGCTTCAAATATTGTGACATCACCACATTGCAGATTTTTTTCTTCATTTTAAAGCATATTCTACAACAAGCATTTCTATGCATAAAAATAGTTAACTTTACTAAAGATATCAATACCAGAGGAGACCAAAACAATCAGAGCGTTCTGCTAAGTATCGTGGCCATTGATTGGCTCAGCCTCAGGCAGCATTACTATAATGGATTAAACAAGCATAAAGGTGACTAAAAGGGGTTATTTAATGTATAGAGGGCTCTCGTAATGTTGAAAAATATATTCAGAAGGTCTATTTTATGCTTTAGCTATACAGTATTTGATTAATAATTAATGATTTCTAATTTGCAGGAATTGACCGCGGTAAATGATTCCGTTTTTTGTTATTGATCCATTCCAAAAAGACCGACAAAAACCGAATCATATAAAAACCGAACTATTCTTCCCATAAGAAATAATGGTAATCAATGAGGTGGCGACTTGTCCAGGGTGTACCCCGCCTTCCGCCCGAATGCAGCTGAGATAGGCTCCAGCACCCCCCGCAACCCTGAACGGGACAAGCGGTAGAAAATGGATGGATGGATGGAAATTAATCTGTCCCAGACACCTAACAATATGAACACAAATCCCTTTTTAGGGAAAATCATTGCAGAAAATAATGCAAATACAATGAATAAAAAGGTTAAATGAACCTTTAACATAAATGTTACCTTTATTGAAGACTTTTTAAAAGTATTTATTTCTTTAATTTAATAGTGTTTCTCGCCTTCTTTATCAAAGTGCTGTCACTTGGAACTTTTCTTTGGCCCCATAGTGGCTTCTTTTTTTTTTTTTAAAGCACAGAAACTACCGTATTTTTTCGGGCTATAGACTGCACCAGTATTCAAGCCGCACCCACCAATAAGAAAAAAATATTTTTACATATATTAGCCGTACCGGACTATAATCTGCAGATAAATAAACCGGTACAAAATATTTTGTAAATGTTTATTTAAATACCTTGATTGTTTACAAAGGGTGCCTATAACACGGCAGTAAAACAGCTGATCAAACAAAACCCGAAGTCATCGTCATGGACCCACTACCTGCGTAAGCCAGCTCTCCAATCAGGTGAACAGACTCAATAACTCCACGGTGATGTTTTTGGGGAATTTACAAAACTGAAACAATACAAAAAGAATGCCATTATAAGTTAATAACACTAACAGAAACACTTGTAAATGTGTTAGCATATTCGCTAATGCTATCGACTGATTACATTAGGATAGCACATACAAATATGCATGAAAACAATCCTACAGACATCACACATGGAACGGTTTAGAAAATATGGAATGTTGTAGTTATATTGTAAAACTTACAAATGCTTGGAGTGATAAATGAAGAATCCTTTCGAGCAGAAACGCTACAGGCAAACATACATCCGGCACGGAACAGGAAATACATTGTCAACCCACAGCACCTGCAGTGAGCAAACTTGTCTAAAAGATTGCGCCATTGCACAAACCATAACACACCTTTTTAGTGTCTATGTCGACGTAATATAAAAACTATTTGTGGAGTACAAAACATTATGGTTGTTAGCGAAGACAAACCCATAAATTAACCGCACTGTTTTATAAGCCGCAGGGATCAAAGCATTGGAAAAAAAAAAGTAGTAGCTTATAGTCTGTAAAATAAGGTAAGTCAACAATGTGTGTGTTTCTTTGTTTTGGAACTCGATTCCGTGAAATGAAACAGACTAATTTGTTAAGCGCAATGTTTGGCGGTACATATCCGATACATTAAATCACGGGTCCCCAAACTACGGCCCGCCAGCGTCCAAAATCCGGCTGACGCGAAGACCCAAGTTAAAAAAAAGCTTGTTTTTTTGTTTTTTTATTTTTTGTTTTTTTAAATCTGTTTTTTCTAAACCATTTTCTACCGCTTGTTACTCTCTGTGTCTCCTAGCCGCTCAGGCCAATTATTTTGTCTAAAAATGCATTTTCCCATCGATAACATGACATAATCGCGCTCGGAATAGATGTATACACACACATTAGGTCAGGAAAAAACACAGAGCTATTTCACAGGTTTCCTTGCTCTTCAGGGGATTTTTAAACTAACGTATATCCCACTATACCCCGGAATTGAGCACTGTATAACGGATAAACCACAGTAACCTCGACTATATATATATATATATATATATATATATATATATATATATATATATATATATATATATATATATATATATATATATATATATATATATATATATACACATACATACATACATACACACACACATATATATATATATATATATATATATATATATATATATATATATATATATATATATATATATATATATATATATATATATATATATATATATATGTATGTGTGGGGAAAAAAATCACAAGACTATTTCATCTCTACAGGCCTGTTTCATGAAGGGGGTACCCTCAATCATCAGGAGATTTTAATGGGAGCATTCGCATACCATGGTTTATATAGGGCACAGAGTGGGTGGGTACAGGCTGGCCTAGGGGCGTGGTGATTGGCTCATGTGTTACCTAGGAGGTGTTTCCGTCTATGGCGGCATGCTGTGACAATTTCGCTGCGCTTGTTGAGGGATGACAGGTCTGGACGGTAAATAATAAACAGTTTTTCTTTCAAGCATAGGTTGCATCTTTTATTACCACTATTGTAAGGTGTGCTGGATGCAAGAATTTGCCATGTTATTGAATATTCAACATTATTGTCTTTGAGGTCCCAAATGTGTTTGCTGAGTTCTGTGGTATTTCGCAAGTTTTTGTTCCTGAAAGAAGCCTTGTGATTGTTCCATCTGGTTTTGAATTCTCCCTCGGTTAATCCTACATATGTGTCGGATGTGTTAATGTCCTTGCGTATTACCTTAGATTGGTAGACAACTGATGTTTGTAAGCACCCCCCGTTGAGGGGGCAATCAGGTTTCTTTCGACAGTTACAGTCTTTGTTGGTTTTGGAGTCGCTCTGTCTGGGGGCCGACGGCTCATTTGCAATTGTTTTGTTGTGGTTTGAGATGATTTGTCGTATATTGTTCATGCAGCTGTAGCTCAATTTAATGTTGTTCTTGTTGAATACTTTTCTTAGGGTGTTGTCTTTGGGAAAGTGTTTGTCAATCAGATTGAGGAATTTGTGTCCAATGTTAGTTGAGACGTTTTTGCTGTATGGGGGGTTGTACCAGATGATGTCGTTTCGTTTTCTGTTCTTTTTTGGCTGGTTTTCTGGCGTGGGTTCATAGGTGAGGGTGAAATTGTATCCGCTTTCATCAAGGGCTTTTTGGTACGGGGGGGTTGCTTGGTCAAATTCAGCTTTGCTAGATGACAGCATCGATAGCCTTTTATTGATTCCGGTAGGTATTCTTTTCGTGGTGGTGGGTGGGTGGTTGCTGTCATGGTGCACGTATTGGAGTGTTGTGTTGGGTTTCGTGAATGGTTGGTAGCTGTTATTTCTCAGGTTGAAAGTGACGTCAAGGAAGTTGACGGTTTGCTTGTTGGCTTCAATCGTGATCCGTAGGCCGTTCTCTTTGAAAATTTGGCATATGTGAAAGCGGATACAATTTCACCCTCACCTATGAACCCACGCCAGAAAACCAGCCAAAAAAGAACAGAAAACGAAACAACATCATCTGGTACAACCCCCCATACAGCAAAAACGTCTCAACTAACATTGGACACAAATTCCTCAATCTGATTGACAAACACTTTCCCAAAGACAACACCCTAAGAAAAGTATTCAACAAGAACAACATTAAATTGAGCTACAGCTGCATGAACAATATACGACAAATCATCTCAAACCACAACAAAACAATTGCAAATGAGCCGTCGGCCCCCAGACAGAGCGACTCCAAAACCAACAAAGACTGTAACTGTCGAAAGAAACCTGATTGCCCCCTCAACGGGGGGTGCTTACAAACATCAGTTGTCTACCAATCTAAGGTAATACGCAAGGACATTAACTCATCCGACACATATGTAGGATTAACCGAGGGAGAATTCAAAACCAGATGGAACAATCACAAGGCTTCTTTCAGGAACAAAAACTTGCGAAATACCACAGAACTCAGCAAACACATTTGGGACCTCAAAGACAATAATGTTGAATATTCAATAACATGGCAAATTCTTGCATCCAGCACACCTTACAATAGTGGTAATAAAAGATGCAACCTATGCTTGAAAGAAAAACTGTTTATTATTTACCGTCCAGACCTGTCATCCCTCAACAAGCGCAGAGAAATTGTCACAGCATGCCGCCATAGACGGAAACACCTCCTAGGTAACACATGAGCCAATTACCACGCCCCTAGGCCAGCCTGTACCCACCCACTCTGTGCCCTATATAAACCATGGTATGCGAATGCTCCCATTAAAATCTCCTGATGATTGAGGGTACCCCCCCTCATGAAACAGGCCTGTAGAGATGAAATAGTCTTGTGATTTTTTTTTTTTCCCCACACATACATATATTGCGCTCTACTACGGTATCGAGCACTATTTTTTGGATAACCTTATTAAGACATATATATATATATATATATATATATATATATATACATATATATATATATATATATATATATATATATATATATATATATATATATATATACATATATATATATATATATATATATATATATATATATATATATATATATATATATATATATATATATGTATATATGTATGTATGTATATATATATATATATATATATATATATATATATACATATACATATATATATATATATATATATATAGTCGAGGTTATAAACCACAGTAACCTCGACTATATATATACATATATATATATATACATATATATATACATACATATATATACATACATATATATATATACACACATATATACATACATATACATACACATACACATATGCATACATACATACATATACACATACATATATACACACACATACACACATACATTCATACATGTTTTCATACATACATGTTTTCATACATACATACATATATATACACACACACACACACACACACACACACACACACACACACACACACACACACACACACACACACACACACACACACACATACATACATACATACAGCCCGGCCACCGGCCAAATTTTTCTAACCCAATGTGGCCCCCGAGTCAAAAAGTTTGGGGACCCCTGCATTAAAAGAACACCGGGTCAAAATTTGAGCGGCAGTTGTTGTACAAAACGGATAAGTTGGATTTGTGATACTCTCCAAATCTCATTATACTGTGTTTAATTACAATAAAGGTGTTCTATTATATAGTACAAAAACTGGAGGATGCATAGTTTCTGGCTACCGGGTGCATCAAGTTAGAAAAGTGAAGATTTAGTGTTTACATTAGCAGTGATACCTGTGGCGATGCTAGCTGTTGACTCAATGATTGTTTACCGTAGGGCCATTAAAGTTTAAAATGCTCTTTGGTCACAGTAGAAGGGAAAACAACCCGCTCACCTCCTGAGGCTTATTTTGCCAGTAAATCAACCGGCGGGCGCCGTAATAACACCATGTAACGGCGCAAATCCAAAGATAGACACCTTCGTGGGTTGAAAATGGCATAAAAGGTGCATTTATTACAGAGTTACTTGCAATGAAGGCAGGGAAGCAGATAACACCTAGCTCACTAGGACAGTGTTTTTCAACCTTTTTTGAGCCGAGGCACATTATTATTATTGAAAAAATGCAGGAGGCACACCACCAGCAGAAATCATTAAAAAACGAATCTCAGTTGACAGTAAAAAGTCGTTGTTGCAATTGTTGGATATGACTTTGAACCATAACCAACCATGCATCACTATAGCTCTTGTCTCAAAGTAGGTGTACTGTCACCACCTGTCACATCACGCCGTGACTTATTTTGACTTTTTTGTTGTTTTCCTGTGTGTAGTGTTTTAGTTCTTGTCTTGCGCTCCTATTTTGGTGGCTTTTTCTCTTTTTTTGGTATTTTCCTGTTGCAGTTTCGTGTCTTCCTTTGAGCGATATTTCCCGCATCTACTTTGTTTTAGCAATCAAGAATATTTCAGTTGTTTTTAATCCTTCTTTGTGGGGACATTGTTGATTGTCATGTCATGTACGGATGTACTTTGTGGACGCCTTCTCTGCTCCACCCGCTGTAAGTCTTTGCTGTCGTCCAGCATTCTGTTTTTGTTTACTTTGCAGCCAATTTCAGTTTTAGTTTTGTTCTGCGTAGCCTTCCCTAAGCTTCAATGCCTTTTCTTAGCGGCACTTACCTTTTGTTTATTTTTGGTTTAAGCATTAGACACCTTTTTTCCTGCACACTGCCTCCCGCTGTTGTCTGCATATTGTGATCACGACAAACCATCGTCGTCTCACACAACGTGTTCCAGACATCTACAGAGCAATTAGCTACCTGCTGCCACCTACTGATATGGAAGAGTATTACATGGTGACTGCCGAGCTCTAGACCAGTGTTTTTCAACCACTGTGCCGCGGCACACTAGTGTGCCGTGAGATACAATCTGGTGTGCCGTGGGAGATTATCTAATTTCACCTATTTGGGGTAAAAAATATTTTTTGCAAACCAGTAATTCTAGTCTGCAAATGATGTGTTGTTGTTGAGTGTCTGTGCTGTCTAGAGCTCGGCAGAGTAACCGTGTAATACTCTTCCATATCAGTAGGTGGCGGCTGGTAGCTAATTGCTTTGTAGATGTCGGAAACAGCAGGAGGCAGCGTTCAGGTAAAAAGGTGTTTAATGCTCAAACAAAAAATAAACAAATGGCGAGTGCCCCTAAGAAAAGGCATTGAAGCTTAGGGAAGGCTATGCAGAACCAAACTAAAACTGAACTGGCTACAAAGTAAACAAAAACAGAATGCTGGACGACAGCAAAGACTTACTGTGGAGCATAACAATCGACAATGTCCCTACAAAGAAAGATAAAAACAAAGTAGATGCGGGAAATATCGCTCAAAGGAAGACACATACTTGCCAACCTTGAGACCTCCGATTTCGGGAGGTGGGGGGAGGGGGTGGGCGTGGGCGTGGTTTTGTGACGGGGGCGTGGTTGGGGCGTGGTTGGGGGCGTGGCCAAAAGGGGAGGAGTATATTTACAGCTAGAATTCACCAAGTCAAGTATTTCATATATATATATATATATATATATATATATATATATATATATATATATATATATATATATATAAGAAATACTTGACGTTCAGTGAATTCTAGCTATATATATATATATATGCCTATATATATATATGTATATATATATATATATATATATATATATACATACACGTATATATATGTATTTTATTATATATATATATTTATTTTATTATATATATATATATATATATATATATATATAAAATAAATACCTGTACTACTTATTTTATATATATATATGTATATATATATATATATATATATATATATAAAAATAAATAAGAGAAATACTTGAATTTCAGTGTTCATTTATTTACACATATACACACACATAACACTCATCTACTCATTGTTGAGTTAAGGGTTGAATTGTCCATCCTTGTTCTATTCTCTGTCACTATTTTTCGAACCATGCTGAACATGATGATGATGCATTCTGTGTGGCACGCACAAAAGTGCTTTCATCAAATGCACTAGATGGCAGTATTGTCCTGTTTAAGAGTGTCACAACATTGCTGTTTACGGCAGACGAACTGCTTTACGGTAGACAAAAACGTGACTGCTGTTGTTGTGTGTTGTTGCCGCGCTGGGAGGACGTTAATGAAACTGCCTAACAATAAACCCACATAAGAAACCAAGAACTCGCCCTCCATCATTCTACAGTTATAACGTTATTGGGCAGGTATGCTGTTTATGTTGTGGGCCTGAATTTCGGGAGATTTTCGGGAGAAAATTTGTCTCGGGAGGTTTTCGGGAGAGGCGCTGAATTTCGGGAGTCTCCCGGAAAATCCGGGAGGGTTGACAAGTATGGGAAGACATGAAACTGCTACAGGAAAATACCAAAAAAAGAGAAAAAGCAACCAAAATAGGAGCGCAAGACAAGAACTAAAACACTACACACAGGAAAACAGCAAAAAACTCAAAATAAGTGCAAGGCGTTATGTGACATGTGGTGACAGTACACCTACTTTGAGACAAGAGCTATAGTGATGGTTGTTATGGTTTAAAGTCATATCCAACAATTGCGACAACGACTTTTTACTGTCAACAGAGTTTCGTTTTTAATGATTTCTGCTGGTGGTGTGCCTCCGGATTTTTTCAACGCAAAAAATGTGCTTTTGGCTCCAAAAAGGTTGAAAAACACTGCTCTAGACAGCACCGACACTCAACGACAACACATAATTTGCAGACTATAATTACTGGTTTGCAAAAAATATTTTTAACCCAAATAGGTGAAATTAGATCATCAAATCAAATCAAATCAAATCAACTTTATTTATAGAGCACATTTAAAATTTACCACAGGGGTAGCCAAAGTGCTGTACAATGAACAGGTTAAAAGATAAAACGAGTACCGAGCAAACACAACACAACACAAACAGAACACGATAAAAAAATAAATAATTAAAATAGAATTAATAAAAACATAAAAACATAAAAACAGGATCACAGCAGGTGTATTATGGGGCGCCATTGCAGGATGGATATCACTCAGTGTTAAAAGCCATGGAATAAAAGTATGTTTTTAAGAGAGATTTAAAAACAGGAAGAGAGGAGGCTTGTCTAACACTCAGGGGTAGGTCGTTCCAGAGCTTGGGAGCAGCAACGGCGAAAGCTCTGTCACCTCTAAGCTTCAGCCTTGTGTCAGGGACCGTCAACAGCAGCTGATCGGCTGATCTTAAGGATCGGGTGGGGCAGTAAGGCTGAAGGAGGTCGGAGAGATAGGTTGGCGCGAGGTTGTTTAGACATTTAAAAACAAATAAAAGGAGTTTAAAATGTATTCGGTAACGCACAGCACACCAGACTGTATCTCTAGTGTGTCGCGGCACAGTGGCTGAAAAACACTGCACTAGAAGACCAATGTGCTTGTATCTGCTGTGTTTTAATGAACTTAATAATTGAAGGTTTGAGCTTGTGGGTGATTTACATATTGGAACAGCCTATCAGGACTTAAACCGTGTTCCTTGTTGTGTTTAACTTAACAAACAACACCTGAGGTAACACAATCTGCCGCTCACCCACTGGGAGAGGTACCGTGATACACAATGGAGACAATATTTCGCACACACAACAGGGAGTCCTGAATGTGTGTGTGTGTGTGTGTGTGTGAGAGACCACACTTCTTGTGCAATTCAGCAACGATTTCCGTCGTCTTCCTCGCTCTCCCTCTGGGTCCGCACAGATAAGAAAAGCCACTATAAGAAGCGCTTCCAAAAAACGACTATTGTTTCCCGAGCCGGTGTCGGACGAAGATTAAAAATAATAATTCGCGGCACCCAATAAGGAACAGCAGAAGGCCAGAAAATGTTCACGACTCAGTGTCGTTGAACAGCAATGGCGCCACTCTGCAGGAGAAGATAAAAGTTTTGCTCCAGGGGTCCTGTGTTTGTATTTGTGCTCTTATGCTTACTTGGCTGCTCAAGAGAATATGTAATGCCTGTTAAAAGGACATATATATGGACTTGATTAATTTATAGCTGTAGATTTTATCTGAATTTCACTCTTGTTTTCATAATAAAAGGTCCTACTGCCCGCCACAATGTAAAAAAAAAAAAAGTCATAACACAAGAGGAAAATGTCATGATATTATGGGGTAAAGTTATAATAATAATAATAATAATAATAATAATAATAATAAAGAAAAACAATGGCTGCAATGTTGATGTGAGTAGAGTCAGATTTTCAAATAAAAGTTAATAAATACAGATTGACAAATATAAGTCGTAAATGTTTGATGACCTTTCAAAAAGCTCACAACTTAGTCCTATAGTATTTTTAAGTCATATTTTCACAGGAGAAAGTTGATACTACAAATAATAGAAGTTAATAAAGTTGTAGTGTTGCTAAAATCAAATAAATAATAATATCAGTAAAATACAAGAATACAGATGTATATGTCATAAGTATGAATTTGTAAAAAAAAAAAAAAAAAAAAAAAAAAAAAAAGGTTTTAATATATTGAATATGCATAGTGGTTAGAGTGTCCGCCCTGAGATCGGTAGGTCGTGAGTTCAAACCCCGGCCGAGTCATACCAAAGACCATTGGCGTTGTTAGGCCTATTTTAGGGGGGCTCATGCCCCCCTAAAATATTCTTAAGCCCCCCTAAATAATTTGGTGTTTTTTTGTTTGTTTTTTACAAATAAATGCCGACATATTCATTATAAAGTGGCCCAAATATGAGTTTAAATAAATAATCATATAACCTGTTATTATTCACTCGTTTCCCCTCACTTCGTAGCGTAAGGTAGAGAGCCCCTTTCGTGCGTCGGTATCCAATCCATTCCACTTGTTCATATAGAAAATGCCCACATCACTCAAATTCCAGCCCGCATTTTCTCTGCGACCTTGCTTGCGGTCCTGCAGGTGTACGAAGCACATTATCTTCCTTTACAATGACTGAAGCTGCACAAAACCTTGTGTGTGCAATTGTAAATCATTTATTTTTTAAGTTTTGTGTTTCTTGTAGAATCTATATAAAGTAATATACATAAGCATATTGTTAAAATAATGAAAAAAACATCATTAAATATATTTGTTTTATTGTATTGTTACATTAATAGCCGTTTTATTATTATAGGATGGCTTGTTAAACATTTAATAGGATTTTCAGAGGGAGGAAAAACCAAGACATTTAATATAAAATGTAAAATGAATAAATACATAAAAAGAAAAAGAAAATATATGGCTAAAAGCCATCGTCCCAGGGAGCATTTCATTTCGTCCCGTGCATTTAAAAAAAATAATAATAATAACAATGAATAATTTCTAAGTCTTTGTTAGCCGTTTGTGAAGTTTTGTGCTCGTGCGTAACATTCGCTCGCATCCTGTGCATCTCCTGGGGGCAAAGCCCCCCCTGTCCTTAAAAGCTAGTGACGCCCCTGCCAAAGACTATAAAAAATGGGACCCATTACCTCCCTGCTTGGCACTCAGCATCAAGGGTTGAAATTGGGGGTTAAATCACCAAAAATGATTCCCGGGCGTGGCCACCGCTGCTGCTCACTGCTCCCCTCACCTTCCAGGGGGTTAGGGTGATGGGTCAAATGCAGAGGATAATCTCACCACACCTAGCGTGTGTGCGAGACAATCATTGAAGAGAGAGATTATATAAAAAATAGATAAATAAATAAAAATAAATAAAATGTAATAAAAAAAAATCGAAATCTTACAGTACAAATTCAGGGTTATATGTGACGATATGTCACTTCATTTTTGTTTGTGTTTCCTTGTTTTATTTTTATTTCCTGTCAGCGCTCGTACTTTTGTTCCATTTCCCGCACGTCTGCCTGAGCGCTCGTTTTCCTCACCTGTCCCTGATTGGCAGCCGGGCACACCTGGTGGCAGTTGCCAATCAGGCGGCTATTTATGCCTGCCTCGCCTGTTCCTCAGGGCTCGAGGATTGACTATGTTTAGAACCTCTGTTGTATACAAGACTGCTTCTCCTCTGTTAAATATATTAAAATCCTCTTACCTGCTCCTCGTTCTCCTGGTTCCTGCATCTTAGGGTCACAAATACCGCAGCCATGCGAGTTCCTAACATAATCCCTGAGTCCTGAGGAACAAGCGAGGCAGGCATAAATAGCCGCCTGATTGGAAACACAAACAGAAATGAAGTGACAGATCATCACATGATAAAGTTACATGAATAAAGATGAAATATAACATAAATTACGTTTTAATATTTTAAGAAAAAATTATATTGGGAGGAAAAACACATCAATACATTTGTAATTTCACAAGAAGTATTACGTTGTAAACTTACAATAATAATGTCATATTTTTTGACAAAGAAGAATCACCGGGAGAAAGTTACGGTAAATAATGTTACATAAAATAACGTTACTTGAATAACAAAATAATATTACGACAAAATGTGGCAATGTTACCCAGAATAAAGTTATTTTGTTCTAAACAAAGTTGTAGTATTATGAAACAATGTAATGTTTTGAGAAAATAGATTGTAAAAAGATCCAAAAATAAAAATGTAGTGACAGGAATGAAGTCGCGATGTTATGAAAAGTTTGTAATTGGAAAAAAATCGCAATGTTACAAAAAAACTGTTAAAAAGTGATAAAATTACATGAAGATGCAATGTGACAAGAATTAGGTCTTAATATCTTAAGAAACAAGTATAATGCTAGAAAAAATGCATGAATACATTTGCAATTTTACAAGACCATGTTGCAATAATACAAGAATAAAGTTGTCAACTTACAATAAGAAAGTAATATTTTTTGGCAAAGAAGAATCACCGGAAACAAGCAAAAAGTCATGATAGTACTAACATAGCATTATATATGACAAAATGTGACTATGTTAGCAGAATAAAATGTCATATTGTTTTGAATAAAGTTGTAGTGTTATGAAATAAAAGTTGTTTAATGTTGTAATGTTTTGAAAAAATAGATAATGTTACAAAAATATAAGAATAATGTTTTAATTTTTCATGCGCAGTAACATATACAATTACAATATAGGGATATACACAATTATAATTCCAGGAACTGCAGTTGAAAAAAGTTACTGGATGAATACAGTTATTTCCATTTGCTTACACACAATTTTACTAACTGTGTGTCTTTAGGATTTACACAATTTTCCAAACACCACATAAAATGTTCTTAATTCCTAGATTATTTGCAAAATGACACACTTCAGTCAAAACATATGCCCATTCATCAAAATAAAGCAAGCATTTGCAAAAATGCAGTTTTATTGTCATCTCACTCACACTGACTTCAAATAACAAGACAATATTGGAGTGAGTTACCCAGAACATTGATAAATACGAAACACATTTGTAAAAAATATATATATTTTACTATATGAAATCACATGTTTGGGGCATTTTTAGCATATGTGATGAATGATTACTGTAACTTGACAAAATATATTGGCAAATCCACAGCAATCGTCATTGTTTACTTTGAAGTGGGCCTATACGTAAGGACCTAAAGAGAAAGTAAACATATATTTTCAAGAACTGCTCAACAATGATGCTGCAAACTGAAAATATGTATTTTTTACCACAGTCAGGTAAAGTAACATATCACAGTAGTCAACAATGACATGCAGTACAAATTAAAATCCGAGCCAAATAAAAAGTTTTTTTTTTTTAATCTGGAGATAAATAAAAATGACAGCATAGAGAATAGGCTACATGTGCAGATTTAGGCAATAGCAAGGTTTGAAAAAAAATCTGGAGATAAAGATGTGTGCATCACAATCCTAGTGTGTGTGTGTGTAAAGTGTGAAAATGGGTGTATCACAACCCTTATATGTGTGCAAGATGGGAAGGTGTGTGTAAAGCATTGTGTGTAATATTTCGCAAAAACTGTGAAGCAGAGTCTATGCCTAATATTAGGCAAATCTGCACAGTGGTTTTGTTTACTGTGTGTTGACTTTTGTTAATTGTGTGAACATTTAAAATGTAGTGAGTAATCAATTGGAAAAAACTGTAATATGCCTGTGGGGGGGGGGGGGGGGGGGGGGGGGGGGGGGGGGGGTGGCCTGCAGACCTGCAGCAAAGCGGGGTGTGCCAGGACCGGTTTCGAGATTAGTGACAGGTGCGTGGATGGCACACCTGGGCTGGTTTATCGGGATAAAGTTACGGTAAATAATGTAATCTCGAAACCGGTCCTGGCACAACCCGCTTCGCTGCAGGTCCGCAGGCCACACCCTGTCTCTGTAATAAATGCATGTACAATTTGCAAATTGTGGAAGACTTGCTCTTCCGGGTTCTTCAGACCACCAATTACGGACATGACCGCCTTGTTCATCTTTCTGAACAATGATTTATTTTGCAATAAATGTTTTTTGTGTTCGTTTCCAGTCATTTCTGTCTGTCTCGCCCTCACTCTCGTTCGTGCTCGAGTTTTCTCTCCACCTCCTTCCCGGCTGCTGCCCTTTAACAGAGCGACCGGTGATTAGATAAGCCAGCCCAGGTGTGTCATCCACGCACTTGTCGCTAATCTCGAAACCGGTCCTGGCACACCCCGCTTCGCTGCAGGTCCGCAGGCCACGCCCCCTCACAATGCCCTGTCTCTGAAATAAATACATGTAAAAAAAAAAAAAAAAATGTTGTAAAGTGACTGCAGGAATTAAGTTGTAACGTAATGAGTACAAAGTTGTCACATTATCACTATGTGTTTTGTTTAATTTGTTACATGTAACAAAATAAAAACTTTCTATAACAAGAATGAAGTTGGACTATCACAGGCGGTAATGTTATGATATTATGACATATAATTTCAAGTTAATGTCAAAACTCCAGTAGTGTGTTGTGTTGCGTTGTGTTGTTGTGTTGTGGTGTTGAAGTAGAGCAAATCAAAGTTGTGCTGCAGGCAGCCCGTGTTTGTATTTATGTATTTATGCTTACTTGGCTGCACAAGAGAAGACCAAGTGCTTTTCAAAAGACAAATATATCCACTTTCTAAAATGTCTACCGGTGGAGTTTATTGCTGTTTTTTGTAAATGTAAATCATTTTGCTCTCATTAGCGATTGCATTTCAATCAGCAGGAGCTATTTGAAAATGTATGATCACATGGGCATACATTGCAGCTGCATAAAAACAGATAAACAATATGAAAGGAAAGGGGTTTTTTTTTTATGTTAAGTCGGCGGGTTCGCATGTGGGAGGATAACAGATGCGCACGCACACACACACACACACACACACACATCATCATCATTACACTGATATATTGTGGAATAACTTCTGTGGTCAGCAAGTCAATATCTCAATATTCCTGCTGGCTTCTGCACTTTGAGGTGACTCTTTTGATTAAAAAAAAAAACTGCATGTTGAAGAAGGAAAATGTTTTTTATATGCTCTATGACTTTTGCCAAGGAGCTTAGGTTAGGTCAGGTTGCGTAAAGACGATGTCTACCAGGATTTGTTTAGGACTGTTAAATATTGGTATTTTAATGGCAGGTTCATTAGTTCAGAAAAACTTAAAATAAAATAAGGAAAAGGTTTACCTTTATACCTTTGCCAAGTGTCGTCAGACAGGGTGTACAGTTTCCCATCGTATTTTGGGGCCACACTGAAAACAAAGAAAATACTCAATCATTAATACATTAAAGATATTTAACAATCAGAGAAGAACATTTGAACATAAACGAACATTAACAAAATACGTGTATAGAATTGAGACTAAAAATAAGACTAAATGTATTGTAATGCTACAAGGATAGTTGGATTTTTCATCACAAACAGGAAGAAAAGTGTAACAGTTGGAAAAGTCGTAATGTTACTATTTTTATGAATAAGGTCATAATGTTACTTCTTTTGTGGATAAAGTCATAATATTAACATTTTTGCAAATAAAGTCGAAATGTTACAATTTTTGCGAATAAAGTCATGACGAGTTGCAATGTTGACAGAATCCAGTTGTATTTTTCAACACAAAAAAGAAGAAAAGTGCAACATTATTTGAAAAAGTCGTTATGTTTAAATGTTTGCAAATTAAGTCAAAATATCACAGTTTGTGCGAATGAAGTCATAATGTTACCATTTTTACCACTCACATCATAATGTTACAATTTTTGCGAATAAAGTCGTGATGTTACAATTTTTTCCACCAATGTTGTAATTTTACAATTTTTGCGAGGAAAAAAAAAAAAGTCAAAGAGTTGCAAAGTCAAAAGGATAGAGTTATATTTTTCGACCAAAAAAAAAGAAGAGAAGATAAACATTAGTTGAAAAAGTCGTAATGTTACAATTTTTGCAAACAAAGTCCTGTTACAGTGTGTGCGAATAAAGTCATAACGGCAAACGTTTTTGGGAATAAAATTGTAATGTTACGATTTTTGCAAATAAGGTTGTAATGTTACAATTTTTGCGACTAAAGTCATAATGTTAACATTTTTGCAAACAAAGTCGTAATGTTACGTTTGTAAATAAAGTCATGACGAGTTGCATTGTTAAAAGGATACAGTTGTTTTTTTGACACAAAAAAGAAGAAACGTGTTGAAAAAGTCATGTCATTTTTGCGAATAAAATTGTAATGTTACGATTTTTGCAAATAAGGTTGTAATGTTACAATTTTTGCGACTAAAGTCATAATGTTAACATTTTTGCAAACAAAGTCGTAATGTTACGTTTGTAAATAAAGTCATGACGGGTTGCATTGTTAAAAGGATAGTTGTTTTTTTGACACAAAAAAGAAGAAACGTGTTGAAAAAGTCATGTCATTTTTGCGAATAAAGTCGGGATGTTACAATTTTTTCCAACAAAGTTGTAATGTTACAATTTTTGCAAGAAAAAAAAAGTCATAAAAAGTTGCAAAGTTAAAAGGATACAGTTATATTTTTCGACACAAAAAAGAAGAGAAGTTAAACATTAGTTGAAAAAGTGGTAATGTTACAATTTTTGCGAGGAAAAAAAAAAAGTCAAAGAGTTGCAAAGTCAAAAGGATAGAGTTATATTTTTCGACCAAAAAAAAAGAAGAGAAGATAAACATTAGTTGAAAAAGTCGTAATGTTACAATTTTTGCAAACAAAGTCCTGTTACAGTGTGTGCGAATAAAGTCATAACGGCAAACGTTTTTGGGAATAAAATTGTAATGTTACGATTTTTGCAAATAAGGTTGTAATGTTACAATTTTTGCGACTAAAGTCATAATGTTAACATTTTTGCAAACAAAGTCGTAATGTTACGTTTGTAAATAAAGTCATGACGAGTTGCATTGTTAAAAGGATACAGTTGTTTTTTTGACACAGAAAAGAAGAAACGTGTTGAAAAAGTCATGTCATTTTTGCGAATAAAATTGTAATGTTACGATTTTTGCAAATAAGGTTGTAATGTTACAATTTTTGCGACTAAAGTCATAATGTTAACATTTTTGCAAACAAAGTCGTAATGTTACGTTTGTAAATAAAGTCATGACGAGTTGCATTGTTAAAAGGATAGTTGTTTTTTTGACACAAAAAAGAAGAAACGTGTTGAAAAAGTCATGTCATTTTTGCGAATAAAGTCGGGATGTTACAATTTTTTCCAACAAAGTTGTAATGTTACAATTTTTGCAAGAAAAAAAAAGTCATAAAAAGTTGCAAAGTTAAAAGGATACAGTTATATTTTTCGACACAAAAAAGAAGAGAAGTTAAACATTAGTTGAAAAAGTGGTAATGTTACAATTTTTGCGAGGAAAAAAAAAAAGTCAAAGAGTTGCAAAGTCAAAAGGATAGAGTTATATTTTTCGACCAAAAAAAAAGAAGAGAAGATAAACATTAGTTGAAAAAGTCGTAATGTTACAATTTTTGCAAACAAAGTCCTGTTACAGTGTGTGCGAATAGAGTCATAACGGCAAACGTTTTTGGGAATAAAATTGTAATGTTACAATTTTTGCAAATAAGGTTGTAATGTTACAATTTTTGCGACTAAAGTCATAATGTTAACATTTTTGCAAACAAAGTTGTAATGTTACGTTTGTAAATAAAGTCATGACGAGTTGCATTGTTAAAAGGATACAGTTGTTTTTTTGACACAAAAAAGAAGAAACGTGTTGAAAAAGTCATGTCATTTTTGCGAATAAAATTGTAATGTTACGATTTTTGCAAATAAGGTTGTAATGTTACAATTTTTGCGACTAAAGTCATAATGTTAACATTTTTGCAAACAAAGTCGTAATGTTACGTTTGTAAATAAAGTCATGACGGGTTGCATTGTTAAAAGGATAGTTGTTTTTTTGACACAAAAAAGAAGAAACGTGTTGAAAAAGTCATGTCATTTTTGCGAATAAAGTCGGGATGTTACAATTTTTTCCAACAAAGTTGTAATGTTACAATTTTTGCAAGAAAAAAAAAGTCATAAAAAGTTGCAAAGTTAAAAGGATACAGTTATATTTTTCGACACAAAAAAGAAGAGAAGTTAAACATTAGTTGAAAAAGTGGTAATGTTACAATTTTTGCGAGGAAAAAAAAAAAGTCAAAGAGTTGCAAAGTCAAAAGGATAGAGTTATATTTTTCGACCAAAAAAAAGAAGAGAAGATAAACATTAGTTGAAAAAGTCGTAATGTTACAATTTTTGCAAACAAAGTCCTGTTACAGTGTGTGCGAATAAAGTCATAACGGCAAACGTTTTTGGGAATAAAATTGTAATGTTACGATTTTTGCAAATAAGGTTGTAATGTTACAATTTTTGCGACTAAAGTCATAATGTTAACATTTTTGCAAACAAAGTCGTAATGTTACGTTTGTAAATAAAGTCATGACGAGTTGCATTGTTAAAAGGATACAGTTGTTTTTTTGACACAGAAAAGAAGAAACGTGTTGAAAAAGTCATGTCATTTTTGCGAATAAAATTGTAATGTTACGATTTTTGCAAATAAGGTTGTAATGTTACAATTTTTGCGACTAAAGTCATAATGTTAACATTTTTGCAAACAAAGTCGTAATGTTACGTTTGTAAATAAAGTCATGACGAGTTGCATTGTTAAAAGGATAGTTGTTTTTTTGACACAAAAAAGAAGAAACGTGTTGAAAAAGTCATGTCATTTTTGCGAATAAAGTCGGGATGTTACAATTTTTTCCAACAAAGTTGTAATGTTACAATTTTTGCAAGAAAAAAAAAGTCATAAAAAGTTGCAAAGTTAAAAGGATACAGTTATATTTTTCGACACAAAAAAGAAGAGAAGTTAAACATTAGTTGAAAAAGTCGTAATGTTACAATTTTTGCGAGGAAAGAAAAAAAATTCAAAGAGTTGCAAAGTCAAAAGGATAGAGTTATATTTTTCGACCAAAAAAAAGAAGAGAAGATAAACATTAGTTGAAAAAGTCGTAATGTTACAATTTTTGCAAACAAAGTCCTGTTACAGTGTGTGCGAATAAAGTCATAACGGCAAACGTTTTTGGGAATAAAATTGTAATGTTACGATTTTTGCAAATAAGGTTGTAATGTTACAATTTTTGCGACTAAAGTCATAATGTTAACATTTTTGCAAGCAAAGTTGTAATGTTACGTTTGTAAATAAAGTCATGACGAGTTGCATTGTTAAAAGGATACAGTTGTTTTTTTGACACAAAAAAGAAGAAACGTGTTGAAAAAGTCATGTCATTTTTGCGAATAAAATTGTAATGTTACGATTTTTGCAAATAAGGTTGTAATGTTACAATTTTTGCGACTAAAGTCATAATGTTAACATTTTTGCAAACAAAGTCGTAATGTTACGTTTGTAAATAAAGTCATGACGAGTTGCATTGTTAAAAGGATAGTTGTTTTTTTGACACAAAAAAGAAGAAACGTGTTGAAAAAGTCATGTCATTTTTGCGAATAAAGTCGGGATGTTACAATTTTTTCCAACAAAGTTGTAATGTTACAATTTTTGCAAGAAAAAAAAAGTCATAAAAAGTTGCAAAGTTAAAAGGATACAGTTATATTTTTCGACACAAAAAAGAAGAGAAGTTAAACATTAGTTGAAAAAGTTGTACCGGTATTGTTACAATTTTTGCAAAGTCCTAATGTTACAGTGTGTGTGAATAAAGTCATAACGGCAAAAGTTATTGCGAATAAAATTGTAATGTTACGATTTTTGCAAATAAGGTTGTAATGTTACAATTTTTGCAAACAGTCGTAATGTTACGTTTGTAAATAAAGTCATGACGAGTTGCAATGTTAAAAGGATACAGCTGTTTTTTTGACACAAAAAGGAGAAACGTGTAACATTAGTTGAAAAAGTCTTGTAATTTTTGCGGATAAAGTTGTGATGTTAGAATTTTTTCCAACAAAGTCGTAATGTAACAATTTTTGCAAGAAAAAGAAAAGTCATAAAAAGTTACAAAGTTAAAAGGATACAGTTATATTTTTCGATACAAAAAAGAAGAGAAGTTAAACATTAGTTGAAAAAGTCGTAATGTTACAATTTTTGCAAACAAAGTCCTAATGTTACAGTGTGTGCAAATAAAGTCATAACGGCAAAAGTTTTTGCGAATAAAATTGTAATGTTACGATTTTTACAAATAAGGTTGTAATGTTACAATTTTTGCAAACAAAGTCGTAATGTTACGTTTGTAAAGAAAGTCATGACGAGTTGCAATGTTAAAAGGATACAGTTGTTTTTTTGACACACAAAAAGAAGAAACGTGTAATATTAGTTGAAAAAGTCATAATTTTTGCGAATAAAGTCGTGATGTTAGAATTTTTTCCAATAAAGTCGTAATGTTACAATTTTTGCAAACAAAGTCCTAATGTTACAGTGTGTGCAAATAAAGTCAGAACGGCAAAAGTTTTTGCGAATAAAATTGTAATGTTACGATTTTTGCAAATAAGGTTGTAATGTTACAATTTTTGCAAACAAAGTCGTAATGTTACGTTTGTAAATAAAGTCATGACGAGTTGCAATGTTAAAAGGAGACAGTTGTTTTTTCGACACAAAAAAGAAGAAACGTGTAACATTAGTTGAAAAAGTCATGTAATTTTTGCGAATAAAGTCGTGATGTTAGAATTTTTTCCAACAAAGTCGTAATGTTACAATTTTTGCAAGAAAAAAAAAAAGTCATAAAAAGTTGCAAAGTTAAAAGGATACGGTTATATTTTTCGACACAAAAAAGAAGGGAAGCTAAACATTAGTTGAAAAAGTCGTAATGTTACAATTTTTGCAAACAAAGTCCCAATGTTACAGTGTGTGCAAATAAAGTCATAACGGCAAAAGTGTTTGCGAAAAAAATTGTAATGTTACCATTTTTTCAAATAAAGTCGCAATGTTACAATTTTTGCGACTAAAGTCAAAATGTTAAAATGTTTGCAAACAAAGTCGTAATGTTACGTTTGTAAATAACGTCATGACGAGTTGCAATGTTAAAAGGATACAGCTGGTTTTTTGACACAAAAAAGAAGAAACGTGTAACATTAGTTGAAAAAGTCATGTAATTTTTGCGGATAAAGTTGTGATGTTAGAATTTTTTCCAACAAAGTCGTAATGTAACAATTTTTGCAAGAAAAAGAAAAGTCATAAAAAGTTGCAAAGTTAAAAGGATACAGTTATATTTTTCGATACAAAAAAGAAGAGAAGTTAAACATTAGTTGAAAAAGTCGTAATTCTACAATTTTTGCAAACAAAGTCCTAATGTTACAGTGTGTGCAAATAAAGTCATAACGGCAAAAGTTTTTGCGAATAAAATTGTAATGTTACGATTTTTGCAAACAGTCGTAATGTTACGTTTGTAAAGAAAGTCATGACGAGTTGCAATGTTAAAAGGATACAGTTGTTTTTTTGACACACAAAAAGAAGAAACGTGTAATATTAGTTGAAAAAGTCATATAATGTTTGCGAATAAAGTCGTGATGTTAGAATTTTTTCTAATAAAGTCGTAATGTTACAATTTTTGCAAACAAAGTCCTAATGTTACAGTGTGTGCAAATAAAGTCAGAACGGCAAAAGTTTTTGCGAATAAAATTGTAATGTTACGATTTTTGCAAATAAGGTTGTAATGTTACAATTTTTGCAAACAAAGTCGTAATGTTACGTTTGTAAAGAAAGTCATGACGAGTTGCAATGTTAAAAGGATACAGTTGTTTTTTTGACACACAAAAAGAAGAAACGTGTAATATTAGTTGAAAATGTCATATCATTTTTGCGAATAAAGTCGGGATGTTACAAATTTTTCCAACAAAGTCGTAATGTTACAATTTTTGCGGAAAAAAAAGTAATAAAGAGTTGCAATGTTAAAAGGATACAGTTATATTTTTCGACACAAAAAAGAAGAGAAGTTAAACATTAGTTGAAAAAGTGGTAATGTTACAATTTTTGCAAACAAAGTCCTAATGTTACAGTGTGTGCGAATAAAGTCATAACGGCAAAAGTTTTTGCGAATAAAATTGTAATGTTACGATTTTTGCAAATAAGGTTGTAATGTTACAATTATTGCAAACAAAGTTGTAATGTTACGTTTGTAAATAAAGTCATGACGAGATGCAATGTTAAAAGGATACAGCTGTTTTTTTGACACAAAAAAGAAGAAACGTGTAACATTAGTTGAAAAAGTCATGTAATTTTTGCGAATAAAGTCGTGATGTTAGAATTTTTTCCAACAAAGTCGTAATGTTACAATTTTTGCAAACAAATTCCTAATGTTACAGTGTGTGCAAATAAAGTCATAACGGCAAAAGTTTTTGCGAATAAAATTGTAATGTTACGATTTTTGCAAATAAGGTTGTAATGTTACAATTTTTGCAAACAAAGTCGTAATGTTACGTTTGTAAATAAAGTCATGACAAGTTGCAATGTTAAAAGGATACAATTGTTTTTTCGACACAAAAAAGAAGAAACGTTTAACATTAGTTGAAAAAGTCATATCATTTTTGCAAATAAAGTCGGGATTGTCACAAATTTTTCCAACAAAGTCATAATGTTACAATTTTTGCAAGAAAAAAAAAAGTCATAAAAAGTTGCAAAATTAAAAGGATACAGTTATATTTTTCGATACAAAAAAGAAGAGAAGTTAAACATTAGTTGAAAAAGTCGTAATGTTACAATTTTTGCAAACAAAGTCCTAATGTTACAGTGTGTGCGAATAAAGTCATAACGGCAAAAGTTTTTGCGAATAAAATTGTAATGTTACGATTTTTGCAAATAAGGTTGTAATGTTACAATTTTTGCAAACAAAGTCGTAATGTTACGTTTGTAAATAAAGTCATGACGAGTTGCAATGTTAAAAGGAGACAGTTGTTTTTTCGACACAAAAAAGAAGAAACGTGTAACATTAGTTGAAAAAGTCATGTAATTTTTGCGAATAAAGTCGTGATGTTAGAATTTTTTCCAACAAAGTCGTAATGTTACAATTTTTGCAAGAAAAAAAAAAAGTCATAAAAAGTTGCAAAGTTAAAAGGATACGGTTATATTTTTCGACACAAAAAAGAAGGGAAGCTAAACATTAGTTGAAAAAGTCGTAATGTTACAATTTTTGCAAACAAAGTCCCAATGTTACAGTGTGTGCAAATAAAGTCATAACGGCAAAAGTGTTTGCGAAAAAAATTGTAATGTTATCATTTTTTCAAATAAAGTCGCAATGTTACAATTTTTGCGACTAAAGTCAAAATGTTAAAATGTTTGCAAACAAAGTCGTAATGTTACGTTTGTAAATAAAGTCATGACGAGTTGCAATGTTAAAAGGATACAGCTGTTTTTTTGACACAAAAAAGAAGAAACGTGTAACATTAGTTGAAAAAGTCATGTAATTTTTGCGGATAAAGTTGTGATGTTAGAATTTTTTCCAACAAAGTCGTAATGTAACAATTTTTGCAAGAAAAAGAAAAGTCATAAAAAGTTGCAAAGTTAAAAGGATACAGTTATATTTTTCGATACAAAAAAGAAGAGAAGTTAAACATTAGTTGAAAAAGTCGTAATGTTACAATTTTTGCAAACAAAGTCCTAATGTTACAGTGTGTGCAAATAAAGTCATAACGGCAAAAGTTTTTGCGAATAAAATTGTAATGTTACGATTTTTGCAAACAGTCGTAATGTTACGTTTGTAAAGAAAGTCATGACGAGTTGCAATGTTAAAAGGATACAGTTGTTTTTTTGACACACAAAAAGAAGAAACGTGTAATATTAGTTGAAAAAGTCATGTAATTTTTGCGAATAAAGTCGTGATGTTAGAATTTTTTCCAACAAAGTCGTAATGTTACAATTTTTGCAAGAAAAAAAAAAAGTCATAAAAAGTTGCAAAGTTAAAAGGATACGGTTATATTTTTCGACACAAAAAAGAAGGGAAGCTAAACATTAGTTGAAAAAGTCGTAATGTTACAATTTTTGCAAAGAAAGTCCCAATGTTGCAGTGTGTGCAAATAAAGTCATAACGGCAAAAGTGTTTGCGAAAAAAATTGTAATGTTATCATTTTTTCAAATAAAGTCGCAATGTTACAATTTTTGCGACTAAAGTCAAAATGTTAAAATGTTTGCAAACAAAGTCGTAATGTTACGTTTGTAAATAAAGTCATGACGAGTTGCAATGTTAAAAGGATACAGCTGTTTTTTTGACACAAAAAAGAAGAAACGTGTAACATTAGTTGAAAAAGTCATGTAATTTTTGCGGATAAAGTTGTGATGTTAGAATTTTTTCCAACAAAGTCGTAACGTAACAATTTTTGCAAGAAAAAGAAAAGTCATAAAAAGTTGCAAAGTTAAAAGGATACAGTTATATTTTTCGATACAAAAAAGAAGAGAAGTTAAACATTAGTTGAAAAAGTCGTAATGTTACAATTTTTGCAAACAAAGTCCTAATGTTACAGTGTGTGCAAATAAAGTCATAACGGCAAAAGTTTTTGCGAATAAAATTGTAATGTTACGATTTTTGCAAACAGTCGTAATGTTACGTTTGTAAAGAAAGTCATGACGAGTTGCAATGTTAAAAGGATACAGTTGTTTTTTTGACACACAAAAAGAAGAAACGTGTAATATTAGTTGAAAAAGTCATATAATTTTTGCGAATAAAGTCGTGATGTTAGAATTTTTTCCAATAAAGTCGTAATGTTACAATTTTTGCAAACAAAGTCCTAATGTTACAGTGTGTGCAAATAAAGTCAGAACGGCAAAAGTTTTTGCGAATAAAATTGTAATGTTACGATTTTTGCAAATAAGGTTGTAATGTTACAATTTTTGCAAACAAAGTCGTAATGTTACGTTTGTAAATAAAGTCATGACGAGTTGCAATGTTAAAAGGATAAAGTTGTTTTTTCGACACAAAAAAGAAGAAACGTGTAACATTAGTTGAAAAAGTCATGTAATTTTTGCGAATAAAGTCGTGATGTTAGAATTTTTTCCAACAAAGTCGTAATGTTACAATTTTTGCAAGAAAAAAAAAAAGTCATAAAAAGTTGCAAAGTTAAAAGGATACGGTTATATTTTTCGACACAAAAAAGAAGGGAAGCTAAACATTAGTTGAAAAAGTCGTAATGTTACAATTTTTGCAAACAAAGTCCCAATGTTACAGTGTGTGCAAATAAAGTCATAACGGCAAAAGTGTTTGCGAAAAAAATTGTAATGTTACCATTTTTTCAAATAAAGTCGCAATGTTACAATTTTTGCGACAAAAGTCAAAATGTTAAAATGTTTGCAAACAAAGTCGTAATGTTACGTTTGTAAATAAAGTCATGACGAGTTGCAATGTTAAAAGGATACAGCTGGTTTTTTGACACAAAAAAGAAGAAACGTGTAACATTAGTTGAAAAAGTCATGTAATTTTTGCGGATAAAGTTGTGATGTTAGAATTTTTTCCAACAAAGTCGTAATGTAACAATTTTTGCAAGAAAAAGAAAAGTCATAAAAAGTTGCAAAGTTAAAAGGATACAGTTATATTTTTCGATACAAAAAAGAAGAGAAGTTAAACATTAGTTGAAAAAGTCGTAATGTTACAATTTTTGCAAACAAAGTCCTAATGTTACAGTGTGTGCAAATAAAGTCATAACGGCAAAAGTTTTTGCGAATAAAATTGTAATGTTACGATTTTTGCAAACAGTCGTAATGTTACGTTTGTAAAGAAAGTCATGACGAGTTGCAATGTTAAAAGGATACAGTTGTTTTTTTGACACACAAAAAGAAGAAACTTGTAATATTAGTTGAAAAAGTCATATAATGTTTGCGAATAAAGTCGTGATGTTAGAATTTTTTCCAATAAAGTCGTAATGTTACAATTTTTGCAAACAAAGTCCTAATGTTACAGTGTGTGTGAATAAAGTCATAACGGCAAAAGTTATTGCGAATAAAATTGTAATGTTACGATTTTTGCAAATAAGGTTGTAATGTTACAATTTTTGCAAACAAAGTCGTAATGTTACGTTTGTAAATAAAGTCATGACGAGTTGCAATGTTAAAAGGATAAAGTTGTTTTTTCGACACAAAAAAGAAGAAACGTTTAACATTAGTTGAAAATGTCATATCATTTTTGCGAATAAAGTCGGGATGTTACAAATTTTTCCAACAAAGTCGTAATGTTACAATTTTTGCGGAAAAAAAAGTAATAAAGAGTTGCAATGTTAAAAGGATACAGTTATATTTTTCGACACAAAAAAGAAGAGAAGTTAAACATTAGTTGAAAAAGTGGTAATGTTACAATTTTTGCAAACAAAGTCCTAATGTTACAGTGTGTGCGAATAAAGTCATAACGGCAAAAGTTTTTGTGAATAAAATTGTAATGTTACGATTTTTGCAAATAAGGTTGTAATGTTACAATTATTGCAAACAAAGTTGTAATGTTACGTTTGTAAATAAAGTCATGACGAGATGCAATGTTAAAAGGATACAGCTGTTTTTTTGACACAAAAAAGAAGAAACGTGTAACATTAGTTGAAAAAGTCATGTAATTTTTGCGAATAAAGTCGTGATGTTAGAATTTTTTCCAACAAAGTCGTAATGTTACAATTTTTGCAAACAAAGTCCTAATGTTACAGTGTGTGCAAATAAAGTCATAACGGCAAAAGTTTTTGCGAATAAAATTGTAATGTTACGATTTTTGCAAATAAGGTTGTAATGTTACAATTTTTGCAAACAAAGTCGTAATGTTACGTTTGTAAATAAAGTCATGACAAGTTGCAATGTTAAAAGGATACAATTGTTTTTTCGACACAAAAAAGAAGAAACGTTTAACATTAGTTGAAAAAGTCATATCATTTTTGCAAATAAAGTCGGGATTGTCACAAATTTTTCCAACAAAGTCGTAATGTTACAATTTTTGCAAGAAAAAAAAAGTCATAAAAAGTTGCAAAATTAAAAGGATACAGTTATATTTTTCGATACAAAAAAGAAGAGAAGTTAAACATTAGTTGAAAAAGTCGTAATGTTACAATTTTTGCAAACAAAGTCCTAATGTTACAGTGTGTGCGAATAAAGTCATAACGGCAAAGGTTTTTGCGAATAAAATTGTAATGTTACAATTTTTGCAAATAAGGTTGTAATGTTACAATTTTTGCAAACAAAGTCGTAATGTTATGTTTGTAAATAAAGTCATGACGAGTTGCAATGTTAAAAGGAGACAGTTGTTTTTTCGACACAAAAAAGAAGAAACGTGTAACATTAGTTGAAAAAGTCATGTAATTTTTGCGAATAAAGTCGTGATGTTAGAATTTTTTCCAACAAAGCCGTAATGTTACAATTTTTGCAAGAAAAAAAAAAGTCATAAAAAGTTGCAAAGTTAAAAGGATACGGTTATATTTTTCGACACAAAAAAGAAGGGAAGCTAAACATTAGTTGAAAAAGTCGTAATGTTACAATTTTTGCAAACAAAGTCCCAATGTTACAGTGTGTGCAAATAAAGTCATAACGGCAAAAGTGTTTGCGAAAAAAATTGTAATGTTACCATTTTTTCAAATAAAGTCGCAATGTTACAATTTTTGCGACTAAAGTCAAAATGTTAAAATGTTTGCAAACAAAGTCGTAATGTTACGTTTGTAAATAAAGTCATGACGAGTTGCAATGTTAAAAGGATACAGTTGTTTTTTGGACACAAAAAACAAGAAACAGCTTTTGTTGTAAAATTCTGGTGACTGAGCTGCCAGTTTTTGAAGTGAAATGATTTGTATTTTTTAAATATATTGTTAATGTATTTTATATATATATATATATATATATATATATATATATATATATATATATATATATATATATATACATACACATGTATATATATATATATATAGGGCAACAATAACTGCGATGTGGCCCTCAATGAAAACCAGTTTGACACCCCTGTAGTAGTACATTACTTTCGTGAGAGCTATATTTTTATGAAAACTGAGGTTTTTATCAAATAAATAAGATTTTATTCTTGTAAAAAAATTTCACTACAGACTTTTTTTCTTGGAATATTACAACTTTACTCTTGTGAAATGTTTTCTGTATTCTTGAAAAAAGTCTGACGTATTTTCTTTCCAATTTATTCTCGTAAATAAACGGTTTTAGTCTTGTAAAACTTACCTTTTGTCTCATGTAATATTATGACTTTTTTCCTGTAGTATTACACCTTTATTCTTGTAAAAGCTAAAGTTTGCCCCCATGATTATATGACTTTAAATCTTTGGTGGAGGTCAACTGTCGTTTCAAGGGTAAGTACAGTACAGGCCAAAAGTTTGGACACACCTTCTCCTCATTCAATGCGTTTTCTTTATTTTCATGACTATTTACATTGTAGATTGTCACTGAAGGCATCAAAACTAGAAATGAACACATGTGGAGTTATGTACTTAACAAAAAAAGGTGAAATATTCTAGTTTAGGGACGGCGTGGCGCAGTGGGAGAGTGGCCGTGCGCGACCCGAGGGTCCCTGGTTCAATCCCCACCTAGTACCAACCTCGTCATGTCCGTTGTGTCCTGAGCAAGACACTTCACCCTTGCTCCTGATGGGTGCTGGTAGCGCCTTGCATGGCAGCTCCCTCCATCAGTGTGTGAATGTGTGTGTCCATCCATCCATCTTCTTCCGCTTATCCGAGGTCGGGTCGCGGGGGCAGCAGCCTAAGCAGGGAAGCCCAGACTTCCCTCTCCCCAGCCACTTCGTCCAGCTCCTCCCGGGGGATCCCGAGGCGTTCCCAGGCCAGCCGGGAGACATAGTCTTCCCAACGTGTCCTGGGTCTTCCCCGTGGCCTCCTACCGGTCGGACGTGCCCTAAACACCTCCCGAGGGAGGCGATCGGGTGGCATCCTGACAAGATGCCCAAACCACCTCATCTGGCTCCTCTCGATGTGGAGGAGCAGCGGCTTTACTTTGAGCTCCCCCCGGATGACAGAGCTTCTCACCCTATCTCTAAGGGAGAGCCCTGCCACCCGGCGGAGGAAACTCATTTCGGCCGCTTGTACCCGTGATCTTGTCCTTTCGGTCATAACCCAAAGCTCATGACCATAGGTGAGGATGGGAACGTAGATCGACCGGTAAATTGAGAGCTTTGCCTTCCGGCTCAGCTCCTTCTTCACCACAACGGATCGATACAGCGTCCGCATTACTGAAGACACCGCACCGATCCGCCTGTCAATCTCACGATCCACTCTTCCCTCACTCGTGAACAAGACTCCGAGGTACTTGAACTCCTCCACTTGGGGCAGTGTCTCCTCCCCAACCCGAAGATGGCATTCCACCCTTTTCCGGGCGAGAACCATGGACTCGGACTTGGAGGTGCTGATTCTCATCCCAGTCGCTTCACACTCGGCTGCGAACCGATCCAGCGAGAGCTGGAGATCCTGGCCAGATGAAGCCATCAGGACCACATCATCTGCAAAAAGCAGAGACCTAATCCTGTAGCCACCAAACCAGATCCCCTCAACGCCTTGACTGCGCCTAGAAATTCTGTCCATAAAAGTTATGAACAGAATCGGTGACAAAGGGCAGCCTTGGCGGAGTCCAACCCTCACTGGAAACGCGTCCGACTTACTGCCGGAAATGCGGACCAAGCTCTGACACTGATCATACAGGGAGCGGACCGCCAAAATCAGACAGTCCGATACCCCATACTCTCTGAGCACTCCCCACAGGACTTCCCGAGGTACACGGTCGAATGCCTTCTCCAAGTCCACAAAACACATGTAGACTGGTTGGGCAAACTCCCATGCACCCTCAAGGACCCTGCCGAGAGTATAGAGCTGGTCTACAGTTCCACGACCAGGACGAAAACCACACTGTTCCTCCTGAATCCGAGGTTCGACTATCCGGCGTAGCCTCCTCTCCAGTACACCTGAATAGACCTTACCGGGAAGGCTGAGAAGTGTGATCCCACGATAGTTAGAACACACCCTCCGGTTCCCCTTCTTAAAGAGAGGAACCACCACCCCGGTCTGCCAATCCAGAGGTACCGCCCCAGATGTCCACGCGATGCTGCAGAGTCTTGTTAACCAAGACAGCCCCACATCATCCAGAGCCTTAAGGAACTCTGAGCGGCTCTCATCCACCCCCGGGGCCTTGCCACCGAGGAGCTTTTTAACTACCTCGGCAACCTCAGCCCCAGAAATAGAAGAGCCCACCACAGATTCCCCAGGCACTGCTTCCTCATAGGAAGACGTGTTGGTGGGATTGAGGAGGTCTTCGAAGTATTCTCTCCACCGATCCACAACATCCGCAGTCGAGGTCAGCAGAACACCATCCTCACCATACACGGTGTTGATAGTGCACTGCTTCCCCTTTCTGAGGCGGCGGATGGTGGTCCAGAATCGCTTCGAAGCCGTCCGGAAGTCGTTTTCCATGGCTTCCCCGAACTCCTCCCATGTCCGAGTTTTTGCCTCCGCAACCGCTGAAGCCGCACACCGCTTGGCCTGTCGGTACCTGTCCGCTGCCTCAGGAGTCCTATGAGCCAAAAGAACCCGATAGGACTCCTTCTTCAGCTTGACGGCATCCCTCACCGCCGGTGTCCACCAACGGGTTCTAGGATTACCGCCACGACAGGCACCAACTACCTTGTGGCCACAGCTCCAATCAGCTGCCTCGACAATAGAGGCGCGGAACATGGTCCACTCGGACTCAATGTCCAGCACCTCCCTCGTGACATGTTCAAAGTTCTTCCGGAGGTGGGAATTGAAACTCTCTCTGACAGGAGACTCTGCCAGACGTTCCCAGCACACCCTCACAATGCGTTTGGGCCTGCCAGGTCTGTCCGGCATCCTCCCCCACCATCGCAGCCAACTCACCACCAGGTGGTGATCGGTTGAAAGCTCCGCCCCTCTCTTCACCCGAGTGTCCAAAACATGAGGCAGGCAAATCCGATGACACAACTACAAAGTCGATCATGGAACTGCGACCTAGGGTGTCCTGGTGCCAAGTGCACATATGGACACCCTTATGTTCGAACATGGTGTTCATTATGGACAATCTGTGATGGGCACAAAAGTCCAATAACAGAACACCACTCGGGTTCAGATCCGGGCGGCCATTCTTCCCAATCACGCCTCTCCAGGTTTCACTGTCGCTGCCAACATGAGCATTGAAGTCCCCCAGTAGAACGAGGGAATCACCCGGGGGAGCACTCTCAAGTACTCCCTCGAGCGAATCCAAAAAGGGTGGGTACTCTGAGCTGCGGTTTGGCGCGTAAGCGCAAACCACAGTCAGGACCCGTCCCCCCACCCGAAGGCGGAGGTAAGCTACCCTCTCGTCCACCGGGTTGAACTCCAACGTGCAGGCTCTGAGCTGGGGGGCAACAAGAATTGCCACCCCAGCCCGTCGCCTCTCATTGCCGGCAACGCCAGAGTGGAAGAGAGTCCAGCCCCTCTCGAGAGAACTGGTTCCAGAGCCCTTGCTGTGCGTCGAAGTGAGTGCGACTATATCTAGCCGGAACTTCTCAACCTCGCGCACTAGCTCAGGCTCCTTCCCCCCCAGCGAGGTGACGTTCCACGTCCCAAGAGCTAGCTTCTGTAGCCGAGGATCGGACCGCCAAGTGCCCTGCCGTCGGCTGCCGCCCAGCTCACAATGCACCCGACCTCTATGGCCCCTGCTATGGGTGGTGAGCCCATTGGAGGGGGGACCCACGTTGCCTCTTCGGGCTGTGCCAGGCCGGGCCCCATGGGGACAGGCCCGGCCACCAGGCGCTCGCCATCGTGCCCCACCTCCGGGCCTGGCTCCAGAGGGGGGCCCCGGTGACCCGCGTCCGGGCGAGGGAAATCTGGGTCCTTTATTTTTATTCGTCATGGAGGTCTTCGAGCTGCTCTTTGTCTGATCCCTCACCTAGGACCAGTTTGTCTTGGGAGACCCTACCAGGGGGCATAAAGCCCCCGGACAACATAGCTCCTAGGATCATTGGGACACGCAAACTCCTCTACCACGGTAAGGTGGCAGCTCAGAGAGGAGTGAATGTGTGTGTGAATGGGTAAATGTGGAAGTAGTGTCAAAGCGCTTTGAGTACCTTGAAGGTAGAAAAGCGCTATACAAGTACAACCCATTTATCATTTATTTATTTAGTTTCTTCAAAATAGGCCACCCTTTGCTCTGATTACTGCTTTGCACACTCTTGGCATTCTCTGCTTTAAAAAACAAAAATATATAAGATAATAAATAAAAACTATATTTTTTTATTTTAATAATAATATATACATATATACATATATACATATGTATATATATATATATATATATATATATATATATATATATATATATATATATATATATATATACAGTACGGGCCAAAAGTTTGGACCTTCTCATTCAATGCGTTTTCTTTATTTTCATGACTATTTACATTGTGGATTGTCACTGAAGGCATCAAAACTATGAATGAACACATGTGGAGTTATGTACCGTATTTTTCGGAGTATAGGTCGCTCCGGAGTATAAGTCGCACTGGCCGAAAATGCATAATAAAGAAGGAAAAAAACATATATAAGTCACACTGGAGTATAAGTCGCATTTTTTGGGGAAATTTATTTGATAAAACCCAACACCAAGAATAGACATTTGAAAGGCAATTTAAAATAAATAAAGAATAGTGAACAACAGGCTGAATAAGTGTACTTTATATGAGGCATAAATAACCAACTGAGAATGTGCCTGGTATGTTAACGTAACATATTATGGTAAGAGTCATTCAAAACATGCTATACGTTTACCAAACAATCTGTCACTCCTGATCGCTAAATCCGATGAAATCTTATACGTCTATTCTCTTACGTAAATGAGCTAAATAATATAATTTGATATTTTACGGTAATGTGTTAATAATTTCACACATAAGTCGCTCCTGAGTATAAGTCGCACCCCCGGCCAAACTATGAAAAGTCCGAAAAATACGGTACTTAACAAAAAAAAAAGGTGAAATAACCGATACCATGTTTTATATTCTAGTTTCTTCAAAATAGCCACCCTTTTTTCTGATTACTTTTTTGCACACGCTTGGCATTCTCTCGATGAGCTTCAAGAGTTAGTCACACTTCACAGGTGTGCTTGAAGCTCATCGAGAGAATGCCAAGAGTGTGCAAAGCAGTAATCAGAGCAAAGGGTGGCTATTTTGAAGAAACTAGAATATAAAACATGTTTTCAGTTATTTCACCCTTTTTTTGTTAATTACATAACTCCACATGTGTTTATTCATAGTTATGATGCCTACAGTGACAATATACAACAGGGGTCCCCAAACTACGGCCCGCCAGCGTCCAAAATTCGTCCCTCGGGAAGTTAAAAAAAAAAAGTTTTTAATACAAATATTTATTTAAATCTGTCCCTTCTCATCCATTTTGTACCGCTTGTTACTCTCGGTGTCTCCTAGCCCAGGGGTCGGCAACCTTCAGCATACAAAGAGCCAATAGAGCCCATTTGCCCCCAAATAAAACCCACCTAGAGCCGCGAACTCTATTAGATTCCTAAAAATGACGATAACACCACTTGTGCTATATAAAATAAACACTTATTTGATGTATTTCTGGGTATAACGAAGCAAATCATCAAATTATTTTGAACATTAGAAAAAAATACACTGTTCTTTCCCTTATTAATGAATAAAAAAATAAAAATCAACTTATTCCAATGTTCTGAAGGCATACAACTGCGGCATATTCATTTGACTAAAAATTTAAACTACTACCTAGTCATCAATTAAAACAGAAAATTAATAAAAATGTAAATAAATAAAATGTTTCTCTTTTTTGATCCGTCCATTGCTAGGGGTTGACCGCTAAAAACAATACAATTGCATGGCAGCAAGATATGTCGCATAAGGGCTGTGACATACATTTTCATCGACAATATATTAAAATGTGTTTTATTTTCATATGACAAGATCCCAAAACTCTCCAAAATAACAACTGTTAAATTAAAATAAACTAAATAAAATGAAATATAATAAATCAAGTAGCCATTATTTGTTGACATTTGGTTTCAAAGCCAAAGGGAGCCACGCGGAGGCATGAAAGAGCCGCATGCGGCTCCAGAGCCGCGGATTGCAGACCCCTGTCCTAGCCGCTCAGGCAAATCATATTGTCTAAAAATGCTTTTTTTCCCATCGATAACTTGACATCATCGCGCTCGGAACATATATTTATAGATATACAGCCCGGCCCCCGGCCAAATTTTTTTAACCCGATGTGGCCCCCGAGTCAAAAAGTTCGGGGACCCCTGATCGACAATGTAAATAGTCATGAAAATAAAGAAAACCCATTGAATGAAAAGGTGTGTCCAAGATTTTGGCCTGTACTGTATATCAGAAAATCTTCCATCCTATCAGTTTAGCGACTTCCATTCTACCCACTGCTGCTGGTCATCCTAATGCACGCATAAAAAAATATATATTTTCTCCGGAGTCAACAGAAAAACTAAATGTCGTCAAATCAGTACACTTTGAAAAGCTGTTCTTTTTTTTTTTTTTTCTCTCCTTCCCTCTCTGCTCTCTTGCCAGGGTCATCGCAGATAGCCAGCTCCTATCTGCCCTCCCCAAGCAAAACTCGGGAGATTTGATTAACGGTTAAAGTCTTAATCTGGGCATCGGACATTGAGCCGAGCTGCATCAGAAACAGAAGTAGCAGCAGCTGCAGCAGCAATCGGACACACACGTGAGCCGAGGCAGACAAAAAAGTATGAAAAAAATATACATTGGCAAAACAGCCCTGAAAAGCCAAAGAAATGGTTGCAAACAACAAAAAAGAAGGTAAGATGCATTACTGGGTGATCCATTTCATTCATTTGGACTGATGGAAATGAACTCACAGCAGGAGGTGGCAGCCATCAAAAAGCCATTTTAGTGCAAATGTAGCATCTTTTCATGGACATTTCTCATCCTCGCCTCACGTCATGTATGCCAGCCCGCCAAGCACGTTTGCACCATGTCACACACCTGCCAATCAAGACGCGCAAACGTCAAAGGGCGCTTGCTCTGACTTAATTAAAGGAAATTAAACTACACGAGCAGAGGAGGCCCTGAACATCACTCGCAGCTGCTCAGACAGCCGAGAGCTTTTCCTTCGGTGGTCTTGTCATATAAATGTGACAGGTTGAAAGCGAAAGCCTTGACAGGTTTGCTCACATGTCTGCGTTTTGGTCCCTCTTTACAGCCAAGGAAACATTATTGGCCAATTAAGTGGGCGTTTAAAATGGACCCTGGAAGCTTCACAGTCAAAAATGTGATTTATTTCGACCAATAAACAAATTTAAAAAGACAATAAGTATAATAAGATTTGTAGTTGTTCATTTTCAACCAAGGATTTGATTGAAGTTGTTTAAAAGTTAACAAATAACTAGTTTTAAATAGTATAACAAAATTAAATAATGCATATTTAAAGTGGAAAAACAAGTTGCCTGAAGTAATATGAACATTTTTTGTAATAACACAAAATTAATGTTGTAGTGTTTTGAGAAAATAGATTGGAAAAAGATACAAAAATAAAAAAAATGTATGAATGGAGTCGCAATGTTATGAAAAGTTTGTCATTGGAAAAAAATCGGAATGTTACAAAAAAATTGTTACAAAGTGATAAAATTACGTGAAGATGTAATGTTACGATAATTAAGTCTTATTATCTTAAGAAACAAGGATAATGCCAGAAAAATGCATAAAATACATTTGCGATTTTACAAGAACATGTTGCAATATTACGAGGATAAAATTGTCAACGTACATGCATATTTAAAGTACCGGTAGAGTACAATTTGCCTCTATAAATAATGTTACATAAAATAACGTTACTAGAATAACTAAATAATATTACGACAAAATGTGGCAATGTTACCAGAATAAAGTTTTTTTTGTTCTAAATCAAGTTGTAGTATTTTGAAAAAATGTTGTAATAATACAAAATTAATGTTGTAGTGTTTTGAGAAAATAGATTGTAAAAAGATACAAAAATTAAAAAAAATGTAGTGACAGGAATGAAGTCGCAATGTTATGAAAAGTTTGTAATTGGAAAAAAATCAGAATGTTACAAAGTGATAAAATTACGTGAAGATGTAATGTTACGATAATTAAGTCTTATTATCTTAAGAAACAAGGATAATGCCAGAAAAATGCATAAAATACATTTGCGATTTTACAAGAACATGTTGCAATATTACGAGGATAAAATTGTCAACGTACATGCATATTTAAAGTACCGGTAGAGTGGAAAAACAATTTGCCTCTATAAATAATGTTACATAAAATAACGTTACTAGAATAACTAAATAATATTACGACAAAATGTGGCAATGTTACCAGAATAAAGTTTTTTTTGTTCTAAATCAAGTTGTAGTATTATGAAAAAATGTTGTAATAATACAAAATTAATGTTGTAGTGTTTTGAGAAAATAGATTGTAAAAAGATACAAAAATTAAAAAAAATGTAGTGACAGGAATGAAGTCGCAATGTTATGAAAAGTTTGTAATTGGAAAAAAATCTGAATGTTACAAAGTGATAAAATTCCGTGAAGATGTAATGTTACGATAATTAAGTCTTATTATCTTAAGAAACAAGGATAATGCCAGAAAAATGCATAAAATACATTTGCGATTTTACAAGAACATGTTGCAATATTACGAGGATAAAATTGTCAACGTACATGCATATTTAAAGTACCGGTAGAGTGGAAAAACAATTTGCCTCTATAAATAATGTTACATAAAATAATGTTACTAGAATAACTAAATAATATTACGACAAAATGTGGCAATGTTACCAGAATAAAGTTTTTTTTGTTCTAAATCAAGTTGTAGTATTATGAAAAAATGTTGTAATAATACAAAATTAATGTTGTAGTGTTTTGAGAAAATAGATTGTAAAAAGATACAAAAATTAAAAAAAATGTAGTGACAGGAATGAAGTCGCAATGTTATGAAAAGTTTGTAATTGGAAAAAAATCAGAATGTTACAAAGTGATAAAATTACGTGCAGATGTAATGTTACGATAATTAAGTCTTATTATCTTAAGAAACAAGGATAATGCCAGAAAAATGCATAAAATACATTTGCGATTTTACAAGAACATGTTGCAATATTACAAGGATAAAATTGTCAACGTACATGCATATTTAAAGTACCGGTAGAGTGGAAAAACAATTTGCCTCTATAAATAATGTTACATAAAATAATGTTACTAGAATAACTAAATAATATTACGACAAAATGTGGCAATGTTACCAGAATAAAGTTTTTTTTTGTTCTAAATCAAGTTGTAGTATTATGAAAAAATGTTGTAATAATACAAAATTAATGTTGTAGTGTTTTGAGAAAATAGATTGTAAAAAGATACAAAAATTAAAAAAAATGTAGTGACAGGAATGAAGTCGCAATGTTATGAAAAGTTTGTAATTGGAAAAAAATCAGAATGTTACAAAGTGATAAAATTACGTGAAGATGTAATGTTACGATAATTAAGTCTTATTATCTTAAGAAACAAGGATAATGCCAGAAAAATGCATAAAATACATTTGCGATTTTACAAGAACATGTTGCAATATTACAAGGATAAAATTGTCAACGTACATGCATATTTAAAGTACCGGTAGAGTGGAAAAACAATTTGCCTCTATAAATAATGTTACATAAAATAATGTTACTAGAATAACTAAATAATATTACGACAAAATGTGGCAATGTTACCAGAATAAAGTTTTTTTTTGTTCTAAATCAAGTTGTAGTATTATGAAAAAATGTTGTAATAATACAAAATTAATGTTGTAGTGTTTTGAGAAAATAGATTGTAAAAAGATACAAAAATAAAAAAAATGTATGAATGGAGTCGCAATGTTATGAAAAGTTTGTCATTGGAAAAAAATCGGAATGTTACAAAAAAATTGTTACAAAGTCATAAAATTACGTGAAGATGTAATGTTACGATAATTAAGTCTTATTATCTTAAGAAACAAGGATAATGCCAGAAAAATGCATAAAATACATTTGGGATTTTACAAGAACATGTTGCAATATTACGAGGATAAAATTGTCAACGTACATGCATATTTAAAGTACCGGTAGAGTGGAAAAACAATTTGCCTCTATAAATAATGTTACATAAAATAACGTTACTAGAATAACTAAATAATATTACGACAAAATGTGGCAATGTTACCAGAATAAAGTTTTTTTTGTTCTAAATCAAGTTGTAGTATTATGAAAAAATGTTGTAATAATACAAAATTAATGTTGTAGTGTTTTGAGAAAATAGATTGTAAAAAGATACAAAAATTTAAAAAAATTTAGTGACAGGAATGAAGTCGCAATGTTATGAAAAGTTTGTAATTGGAAAAAAATCTGAATGTTACAAAGTGATAAAATTACATGAAGATATAATGTTACAATACCTAAGTCTTAATATCTTAAGAAACAAGGATAATGCTAGAAAAATGCATGAATACTTTTGCAATTTTATAAGAACATGTTGCAATATTACAAGGATAAAATTGTCATCTTACATGCATATTTAAAGTACCGGTAGAGGGGAAAAACAATTTGCCTCTATAAATAATGTTACATAAAATAACGTTACTAGAATAACTAAATAATATTACGACAAAATGTGGCAATGCTACCAGAATAAAGTTTTTTTTGTTCTAATACAAGTTGTAGTATTATGAAAAAATGTTGTAATAATACAAAATTAATGTTGTAGTGTTTTGAGAAAATAGATTGTAAAAAGATACAAAAATTTAAAAAAATGTAGTGACAGGAATGAAGTCGCAATGCTATGAAAAGTTTGTAATTGGAAAAAAATCAGAATGTTACAAAGTGATAAAATTACATGAAGATATAATGTTACAATACTTAAGTCTTAATATCTTAAGAAACAAGGATAATGCCAGAAAATGCATGAATACATTTGCAATTTTACAAGAACATGTTGCAATATTACAAGGATAAAATTGTCATCTTACATGCATATTTAAAGTACCGGTAGAGTGGAAAAACAAGTTGCCTCTATAAATAATGTTACATAAAATAATGTTACTAGAATAACTAAATAATATTACGACAAAATGTGGCAATGTTACCAGAATAAAGTTTTTTTTTGTTCTAAATCAAGTTGTAGTATTATGAAAAAATGTTGTAATAATACAAAATTAATGTTGTAGTGTTTTGAGAAAATAGATTGTAAAAAGATACAAAAATTAAAAAAAATGTAGTGACAGGAATGAAGTCGCAATGTTATGAAAAGTTTGTAATTGGAAAAAAATCAGAATGTTACAAAGTGATAAAATTACGTGAAGATGTAATGTTACGATAATTAAGTCTTATTATCTTAAGAAACAAGGATAATGCCAGAAAAATGCATAAAATACATTTGCGATTTTACAAGAACATGTTGCAATATTACAAGGATAAAATTGTCAACGTACATGCATATTTAAAGTACCGGTAGAGTGGAAAAACAATTTGCCTCTATAAATAATGTTACATAAAATAACGTTACTAGAATAACTAAATAATATTACGACAAAATGTGGCAATGTTACCAGAATAAAGTTTTTTTTGTTCTAAATCAAGTTGTAGTATTATGAAAAAATGTTGTAATAATACAAAATTAATGTTGTAGTGTTTTGAGAAAATAGATTGTAAAAAGATACAAAAATTAAAAAAAATGTAGTGACAGGAATGAAGTCGCAATGTTATGAAAAGTTTGTAATTGGAAAAAAATCAGAATGTTACAAAGTGATAAAATTACGTGAAGATGTAATGTTACGATAATTAAGTCTTATTATCTTAAGAAACAAGGATAATGCCAGAAAAATGCATAAAATACATTTGCGATTTTACAAGAACATGTTGCAATATTACAAGGATAAAATTGTCAACGTACATGCATATTTAAAGTACCGGTAGAGTGGAAAAACAATTTGCCTCTATAAATAATGTTACATAAAATAATGTTACTAGAATAACTAAATAATATTACGACAAAATGTGGCAATGTTACCAGAATAAAGTTTTTTTTTGTTCTAAATCAAGTTGTAGTATTATGAAAAAATGTTGTAATAATACAAAATTAATGTTGTAGTGTTTTGAGAAAATAGATTGTAAAAAGATACAAAAATTAAAAAAAATGTAGTGACAGGAATGAAGTCGCAATGTTATGAAAAGTTTGTAATTGGAAAAAAATCAGAATGTTACAAAGTGATAAAATTACGTGAAGATGTAATGTTACGATAATTAAGTCTTATTATCTTAAGAAACAAGGATAATGCCAGAAAAATGCATAAAATACATTTGCGATTTTACAAGAACATGTTCCAATATTACAAGGATAAAATTGTCAACGTACATGCATATTTAAAGTACCGGTAGAGTGGAAAAACAATTTGCCTCTATAAATAATGTTACATAAAATAATGTTACTAGAATAACTAAATAATATTACGACAAAATGTGGCAATGTTACCAGAATAAAGTTTTTTTTTGTTCTAAATCAAGTTGTAGTATTATGAAAAAATGTTGTAATAATACAAAATTAATGTTGTAGTGTTTTGAGAAAATAGATTGTAAAAAGATACAAAAATAAAAAAAATGTATGAATGGAGTCGCAATGTTATGAAAAGTTTGTCATTGGAAAAAAATCGGAATGTTACAAAAAAATTGTTACAAAGTCATAAAATTACGTGAAGATGTAATGTTACGATAATTAAGTCTTATTATCTTAAGAAACAAGGATAATGCCAGAAAAATGCATAAAATACATTTGCGATTTTACAAGAACATGTTGCAATATTACAAGGATAAAATTGTCAACGTACATGCATATTTAAAGTACCGGTAGAGTGGAAAAACAATTTGCCTCTATAAATAATGTTACATAAAATAACGTTACTAGAATAACTAAATAATATTACGACAAAATGTGGCAATGTTACCAGAATAAAGTTTTTTTTGTTCTAAATCAAGTTGTAGTATTATGAAAAAATGTTGTAATAATACAAAATTAATGTTGTAGTGTTTTGAGAAAATAGATTGTAAAAAGATACAAAAATTTAAAAAAATTTAGTGACAGGAATGAAGTCGCAATGTTATGAAAAGTTTGTAATTGGAAAAAAATCAGAATGTTACAAAGTGATAAAATTACGTGAAGATGTAATGTTACAATACTTAAGTCTTAATATCTTAAGAAACAAGGATAATGCTAGAAAAATGCATGAATACTTTTGCAATTTTACAAGAACATGTTGCAATATTACAAGGATAAAATTGTCATCTTACATGCATATTTAAAGTACCGGTAGAGTGGAAAAACAATTTGCCTCTATAAATAATGTTACATAAAATAACGTTACTAGAATAACTAAATAATATTACGACAAAATGTGGCAATGTTACCAGAATAAAGTTTTTTTTGTTCTAAATCAAGTTGTAGTATTATGAAAAAATGTTGTAATAATACAAAATTAATGTTGTAGTGTTTTGAGAAAATAGATTGTAAAAAGATACAAAAATTAAAAAAAATGTAGTGACAGGAATGAAGTCGCAATGTTATGAAAAGTTTGTAATTGGAAAAAAATCAGAATGTTACAAAGTGATAAAATTACATGAAGATATAATGTTACAATACTTAAGTCTTAATATCTTAAGAAACAAGGATAATGCCAGAAAATGCATGAATACATTTGCAATTTTACAAGAACATGTTGCAATATTACAAGGATAAAATTGTCAACTTACATGCATATTTAAAGTACCGGTAGAGTGGAAAAACAAGTTGCCTCTATAAATAATGTTACATAAAATAACGTTACTAGAATAACAAAATAATATTACGACAAAATGTGGCAATGTTACCAGAATAAAGTTTTTTTTGTTCTAAATCAAGTTTTAGTATTATGAAAATTTTTTGCAATAATACAAAATTAATGTTGTAGTGTTTTGAGAAAATAGATTGTAAAAAGATACAAAAATTTAAAAAAAATGTTGTGACAGGAATGAAGTCGCAATGTTATGAAAAGTTTGTAATTGGAAAAAAATCGGAATCTTGAAAAAAATTGTTACAAAAAATTTGTTATAAAGTGATAAAATTACGTGAAGCTGTAATGTTATAATACTTAAGTCTTAATATCTTAAGAAACAAGGATAATGCTAGAAAAATGCATGAATACATTTGCAATTTTACAAGAAAATGTTGCAATATTACGAGGATAAAATTGTCAACTTACATGCATATTTAAAGTACCGGTGGAGTGGAAAAACAAGTTGTCTCTATATTGAAGCCAAAAGACTTAGAAAGTCTGCGAATAAATAGATATGATCCAAATAGCATCAATCTCATGGAGATTCCCGAGCCATTTTGAGAGATAATGAGCCAGTCAGACACATCATCGCGTGATGTAGAGGTAGGAACCACAGATCCCTTCTCCATCAACAACTATGCAAATCATGCAGACTTTGTGAGAACCAACAACTAATTTGGGAAAGATTATAATCCAGAAACTTATATTGTTGATCCTGAATATAAGGAGGGTGAGCTACAAACACAATAAAACGATAGCTCACTGTACAATGTCTGCTCTTACTTGGATGACGACTAATAGGATGTCCATATCTTCCTGTTCATATGAAGAATTAATCATGATGCACACGAAGGGTTAACAAGGAAAAGTCTCCCTGCAGACACTGTCTTTGGTTGTGTTTTTCTCCATCTCCGGGTATGAATTGAATGTCACAGATGAACAACGTCTAGATTTAGGGCTAAATCCTCCCAATATCCAGATGAGAGGCATGATTTATATTCTAGAATAACTTTGACGAGCCGAGACGCGATAATGCGGGAGAAGCAGGACATCGCTGCCGGCTCACAGTAAAGAAGCAGAGGGCTACTCAGCTGTTTTTAAGAAATAATTTGTCTGTGTTAGCGCTTATAATAACAACATCGCTGATATTTGGTTAATATTCAGGTCACAATATGTATAAAGAGTATTGTTGGTGGGTTTTGGATGGTTATTTAGAGGGTTTTGTGAGCAAAATAGAGACCCCCCCATTGACTACATTGTTAGCAGACTTTTAATGTATTTATTTATTTACGACTTAGAATGCATAAAAAAAGAAAAACACATGTTCATGTCTTATATAAGGATTGTGAATGATGGACAGCACATCTCTCTCTAATTTGTGCGTATTTCCAGTAAGACTGATCTGAAGTGTTACTCCAGTGACGTCGATCTACGGAAATTAACGAAGATATTTGGAGCGGAATATTCAAAATGGCTGACTGAATTTGTCGCATTTTGTGTTGTTTCGATGGTATTTTCAAATACTTTGCGGATTGTAAGTGAATTTGGATATGGTTTAATGGATACAATAAAACACAACTACACATATAAAATCAACTTGTTTTTCCACATTAATGGTACTTTAAATAATTTATTCTGTATTTTGTAATCAATAAATGATAAATACAATTTTGTATTAACTTAAATTTAAAAAAATTTATGTGTCCCAAAAATAACGAACTAACTCATGTGATTAATCGCAACAAATTATTGCATTAATCACGGTCAGTGATCAAGTCACTGCATACGCCAATGCAAACATTAAAGCGGAGACCTTGACTGGTGTGTTTGTTAGCAAATTCCACTCCAAAATACACCCAGACTGGACTTTAAATCAAACTGTTACCAAATTTTAAGCAAAGTAACACATTTAAAAAAAATAATCCTAAATGACATTCAGACAATACAATTGTGACAAAATATGTTTTTAAGGTCATTCAAATAATGCAAGCAAATAATAACCTGTCATGATTATCACATTCAAAAGTGTGATCAATCGGATTCAAAACATGTATCATTTGACAACAAATATATGTTAAGTTTCTTCCCAAAAAAAAGTGGGTTCAGCATGCAGGAGAACTGATCGAACTAATGAAATAAAATCAAGTAAGTTCCAATATTTGGTTCCCTCTTTTAGCTACAAGACGCCAACCAAGACATATTATAAACAGCCCTTAGCATGAGAAACATACATACTTGCCAACCCTCCCGGATTTTCCGGGAGACTCCCGAAATTCAGCGCCTCTCCCGAAAAACTCCCGGGACAAATTTTCTCCCAAAAATCTCCCAAAATTCAGGCGGACTCAGGTCCATGCGGACCTGAGTCCACTTTCCCACAAAATAAACAGCGTACCTGCCCAATCACGTTATAACTGTAGAATGATGGAGGGAGAGTTCTTGGTTTCTTATGTGGGTTTATTGTTAGGCAGTTTCATTAACGTCCTCCCAGCGCGGCAACAACACACAACAACAGCAGTCACGTTTTTGTCTACCGTAAAGCAGTTCGTCTGCCGTAAACAGCAATGTTGTGACACTCTTAAACAGGACAATACTGCCATCTACTGCATTTGATGAAAGCACTTTTGTGCGTGCCACACAGCAATGCATCATCAGAGAGGTTGTTCAGCATGGTTCGAAAAATAGTGACAGAGAATAGAACAAGGATGGACAATTCAACCCTTAACTCAACAATGAGTAGATGAGTGTTATGTGTGTGTATATGTGTAAATAAATGAACACTGAAATTCAAGTATTTATTATATATATATATATATATATATATATATATACATATAATAAAAGAAATATATATTTATAGCTAGAATTCACTGAAAGTCAAGTATTTCTTTTATATATATATATATATATATATATATATATATATATATATATATATGTATGTGTGTATGTATATATATATATGTATGTATATATGTATGTATACATATGTATGTATGTATATATATATATATATATATATATATATATATATATATATATATATATATATATATATATATATATATATATATATATATATATGTATATATATATATATATATATATGTATGTGTGTATGTATATATATATATGTATGTATATATGTATGTATACATATGTATGTATATATATATATATATATATATATATATATATATATATATATATATATATATATATATATATATATATATATATATATATATGAAATACTTGACTTGGTGAATTCCAGCTGTAAATATACTTCTCCCGTCTTAACCACGCCCCCACCCCCACCTCCCGAAATCGGAGGTCTCAAGGTTGGCAAGTATGGAAACATATTTAGTTAATTCTTCCAAACTAGGACTGGGCGATATATCGAGTTCGTAAGATACATCGATCTATTTTTAAACAAGATATGAATTAAGAAAATATCGTAATATCGATATAATTTATTTCACGTTAAAATGACCAAACGCCGCTTATTTGTTGTGTTCCTTGTTGTCCCCCGCTACCCCTCCATGGGCTACTAAACCCCTCCCCTTCCTCCTTCCAAGACGTGCTTGCACATATAAGAACATCCATGATTGGTTGGTTCTTTACTATGATGAGTCACGATTGGCTAGGGACAGGCCAATCAGAGGCAAGATAGGGCGGGTCATCGAACCAGGAAAGGAATTATAAAAGTGCCTGCCTGCAAATGTAAGTTCGATAAATGTTTTATTATTTGCACAGCTATGTTATATATTTTACGTAGAAAGAATATTTTTCTATTTTATTCATGTTATGTAATTCTGTGCTACTTAAACAGTTTCTTTTCTGTGCTGTTAATACCCATCTTGACTAACTGGGTTAACACAAGTGCCACTGACTGTTTACAGTACAGTTGTCATTCACTTTAATTTCACTGAATTTCGCTCAAAAATTAATATCTTTATATGTACACTTTCACCGAAAAATATATTGAGATATATATATATCGAATATCGAGTTGAAGTAAAAATATATCGAGATGTACTTTTTCGCCCATATCGCCCAGCCCTACTCTAAACTGAACATTATGTTTGATTGATTGATTGATTGAAACTTTTATTAGTAGATTGCACAGTTTAGTACATATTCCGTACAATTGACCACTAAATGGTAACACACGAATAAATATTTCAACTTGTTTAAGTCGGGGTCCACGTAATCAATTCATGTTTGTGATTGTGCAGGTAAAACCTAATGATTAGTCCATTCTGTGCACATTGCTGATGCTGAATGTTATCCTGCTCCCTTGGTGGCCACTCCTTCCTCACGACTCACCTGCAGGCAGACTAGTTTCTATTCTTTAAGAGATCCAACAGGAGGAGTTTGCAACAATGTGAAGCACAAAAACATCACTGGTAGCTGGAATTCCCATCCCCTCGCTCCCTCTGTGTGAATCGGAACTGCATTAGTATTCCTGCCCCATCCATCTCCTGCCTTGCACCTTTCTTACAAAAGTGAATTACATTCGTTTCCTACACACTTTCACTTTCACCCACCTTCATGTCCCCCCCGCCCACACCTTGGCTTGGCTGAATGAAAGTGACTAACTTTGCCAACAAAGCAATCTGCTTTGTGAACGCCTCCTTACCCTAACGCCACTTTGCTCATCTCTCAGCTCTTTCCACGACCACAAGGAGGACCTACGCAAGCGTCTGTCCTACACCACGCACAAGCTAGAGATGGTGGAGACCGAGTTTGACTCCACCCGCCAGTACCTGGAGACGGAGCTGCGGCGGGCTCAGGAGGAACTGGAGAAGTTTACGGAAAAACTGCGCAGGTCTGTGCACGGAGGGCCAATACGTCTTTACCGATCACTCTATTAGGGAAGTTCTTCTCAAATGGTGACCCCGGGGAACATGCTTTATCAGTATCATGCCGTATCATGCTTCAAACCATAGGGCCTGATCTCCCAGCACCCACGTGGGATTGACAGCAAATTTCATTCTTTTACTTAATATTTGAAAAATCAATCCTGTAGTTAATTTAGTGGCACGTGTGGTCCGTTTCACATAATAAAAATCACAAATCAAATAGTCTATAATTAACAAAATCTAACCAAGGCTTTATTGTGCCCGATAATAAACTAATGACACATTCATCTTGACTTTGAACACACTGACCACGGACGAATGAATTGCATACTTACTCAACAGCCATACATGTCACACTAAGGGTGGCTTTTGACTGATTGATTGATTGAAACTTGTATTAGTAGATTGCACAGTACAGTACATATTCCGTACAATTGACCACTAAATGGTAACACCCGAATAAGTTTTTCAACTTGTTTAAGTCAGGGTCCACGTTAATCAATTCATGGTATGAACAGTATAAACAATGCCAACACTGTCATAAATATGTGCCATATAGTGAAATCAAACCAAACAACAATGACAAACACATTTTGGAAGAATATTTGCACAGCACCGCGACACAATATAAACACTACAGAACACATTCCCAGAATTCCCTGCAGCACCAACTCTTCCGGGACGCTACAATATAAACAAACGCCATTGGTGGATCTACACCTGACATCCACTGTAATGATACCACGTACAATAGCGTATCTAGTCGATACTACAATGATTACATATTTATACAGTATATATATAGCTCGGTTGGTAGAGTGGCCGTGCCAGCAACTTGAGGGTTCCCGGTTCAATCCCGCTTCCGCCATCCTAGTCACTGCCGTTGTGTCCTTGGGCAAGACACTTTACCCACCTGCTCCCAGTGCCACCCACACTGGTTTAAATGTAACTTAGATATTGTGTTTCACTATGTAAAGCGCTTTGAGTCACTAGAGAAAAAGCGCTATATAAATATAATTCACTTCACACTACATCGATATTTTTTAACATCACAAAATCTTATTTCGTTCTTTTTAAATGTATATTATGTTTATAAACTCAAGAAATATGTCCCTGGACACATGAGGACTTTGAATATGACCAATGTATGATCCTGTAACTACTTGGTATCGGATTGATACCCAAATTTGTGGTATCATCCAAAACTAATGTAAAGTATCAAACAACAGAAGAATAAGTGATTATTACATTTTAACAGAAGTGTACAAAGAACAGTGGTTCTTAACCTGGGTTCGGTGAGTCGGGCTCAGGGGTTCGGCGGAGGTCAAAACACACCCGACTCATCGTGTAAATAAAAACTTCTCCCTATCGGCGTATTACGGATTCGACAACAGCAGAAGTCAGACTGATTTGCAGGTGTGTAATTTGTTGTGAGTTTATGCACTGTGTTGGTTTTGTTCTTTGAACAAGGTGATGTTCATGCACGGTTCATTTTGTCCACCAGTAATAAAACATGGTAACACTTTAGTATGGGGAACATATTCACCATTAATTAGTTGCTTATTTACATGCAAATTAGTAACATATTGGCTCTTAACTAGTCATTATTAAGTATTTATTAATGCCTTATTTGGCATGGCCTTATTATAACCCTAACCCTCTAACCCTGACCCTAACCCTAACCAAATAACTCTAAAGTAAGTCTTTGTTACTTAGAATATGTTCCCCGAGTGTCCAAAAAACTCTAAATTAAGTCTTTGTTACTTAGAATATATTCCCCTAGTGTCCAAAAAACTCTAAATTAAGTCTTTGTTACTTAGAATATGTTCCCCTAGTGTCCAAAAAACTCTAAATTAAGTCTTTGTTACTTAAAATATGTTCCCCTAGTGTCCAAAAAACTCTAAATTAAGTCTTTGTTACTTAAAATATGTTCCCCTAGTGTCCAAAAAACTCTAAATTAAGTCTTTGTTACTTAGAATATGTTCCCCTAGTGTCCAAAAAACTCTAAATTAAGTCTGTGTTACTTAGAATATGTTCCCCTAGTGTCCAAAAAACTCTAAATTAAGTCTTTGTTACTTAGAATATGTTCCCCTAGTGTCTAAAAAACTCTAAATGAAGTCTTTGTTACTTAGAATATGTTCCCCATACTAAAGTGTTATCAAAAACATTTAACTTTGTCTTGAATTTGAAAAAAAAAAAAACATTTTATTTTTCACTAAAGAAGGGTTCAGTGAATGCGCATATGAAACTGGTGGGGTTCGGTACCTCCAACAAGGTTAAGAACCACTGACATAGAACATGTTAAAAGAGAGAATAAGCAGATATTAACAGTAAATGAACAAGTAGATTAATAATTCCTTTTCTACCACTTGTCCCTCATAATGTTGACAAAATAATAGAATGAAAAATGACACAATATGTTACTGCATATGTCAGCAGACTAAATTAGGAGCCTTTGTTTGTTTACTTACTAATAAAAGACAAGTTGTCTTGTATGTTCACTATTTTATTTAAGGGCAAAATTGCAAAAAGAAACATGTTTAATGTACCGTAAGATTTTTGTTAAAATAAAGCCAATAATGACATTTTTTGTAGTCCCCTTTATTTATAAAAGTACCGAAATACTTTTGGTACCGGTACCAAAATATTGGTATCGGCACAACACACACCGAGCACCCACTGGCAGAAACGGCAGAAGGCAGAAGGATCATTACCTTTGTCAAGAAAGCGCTACACCTCTACAGCACATCGCGATATATATTGCAGCCTTTAACGATATATATCACAATATATATTTGGCATAAAAATGGTAAAATAACCATTTCAAAACCACCTAATTTGGCTGCTGACGTATGCGGTAACATTGTGTGATATCCTTTTGTATTATTTTCTCAAAACTATTCATTTACTTGTCAATTTGCTATTAATATCCGGTTGCTTTCTGTTGTAACATGTTTTTACCGACACTTCTCTTAAATGTAATAAGCACTTATTCTTCTGTGGTTTGGATACTTTACATTAGTTTTGGGCGATTCTAGAAATGTGGGTATCGATTGAATGTCAAGTAGTTACAGGGGCAGTATTGGTCATACGAATGCTGAGAGTGATACCTAAAATTTTCGAGATCTTTGTGTCCAGGGACTTATTTCCCGAGTTTCTAATAACAAAAACGCCCCATAAATTGGGTGATTGCAAAAAATATCGATCTAATCACAGTGGTATTGCTCCATACCAGGAGTGTCAAACTCATTTTAGATCGGGGGCCACATGGAGAAAAATCTACTCCCAAGTGGGGCGGACTGGTAACTTAAACTTAAAAATAAAGACAACTTCAGATTGTTTTCTTTGTTTAAAAAATAGAACAAGCACATTCTGAAAATGTACAAATCATAATGTTGTTGTTGTTTTTTTACACTTATATGTTAAATTGCGGTTAATAGTATTCTATCTTTATTTGTAATTGTTTATACTTTCTGAATAAATTATGTGACGATGTTCATCTGTCAACTCATTGGTGTTAATTTTCAATCTATCAAGATAAAAAAATAATATCAAAATCAAATTACAGGGTGTTATTTATGTAGTTTACTCATTTTCCTCGACATCTTGTGGTTTATTTTTTCGACATATGTAGCATCATCTACAAAGATACAAATAATTGCTATTGCGACATTTAGTGGACACATTTAGAACAGCAGTTTATTTCATTAAAAAATTTCGGCTCATTTTTATACTTGGCAAATAAAATCTGTTAGCGGGCCTGATCGGGCCGCGGGCCTCACGTTTGACACCCCTGCTCTATACTGATACTTGATATCATTACTGTTGATATTTGTATGGATCCGCGCACCCCTTTTTATATTTAAGTGTTCTAGCTTAGCGGTTAACATGGCTTCTTGTATCCTCCTACGGTGTGCAGTGTAGCATGTTTAGCTATTCATCGTCCTCCAGTGATAATGCTACTTGTAAGTAACATAGTGCCAAAGCTCTAATGTTGGCCAAATTTATATTGTGTCTATCGCGGAACCCTATTTTATAATATGCATAAATCCCAGGTCAACCTTTTAGAACGAGTTGTGTTCCACTGTCCTTCTGCCTCTTGCTGAGAGCTATTGCAGTGTTTGGGGACTCTGATTTATTTCCATTTGTAAATGAAAGGAAGTATGGAAAGAGATGGACCCTCTGGCCCGTAAGTTAAATTTAGCAACATGATGATATCGTCATCTGCTGTTTACGCTTCCATCAACAAGGAGCACTAGAGAGCCGTGTGAGTACGTGCCGTCCCTCCTTTAAATGCAAAATCAGTGTGGTAATGGCCCCTCTCGCGGCACTTGTTTGATCTCCATCAATTTAGAAAACGACACTTCTTCCCAGTCGCCGCTCCTTTGTGTTCATTTACTCGCTTTCATTAGCCTCCCAATCCTCTCCCGTGTCGTTAAATCATCCTTTGTCTTTCTTCTTGTCTACGCCTGATTCATGGACTCGTAAGCCCGAAAGGAGGGATGAGGGGGGTGAAAGAATAACGCTAGGTTAAGATGGGGGAAGTAAACGCGTGCAGAGTGTGGCCCCGTCTTCAATTAGGCTGTTTGCATACTAATAAAGAGCATTGGAGCCGAGAGACATAAACATAGGACTTTTTTTAAGAGAATAGTAAAGAAAAACAGCTGCTCTGTGCAAGCCTACTGATGTCTGATCATAAAATATTTACACATAATTCTTCCTCGGGTTGCACTTCAACAAACCATCAAGCTCTTCCATTCTGTTTCATCTCAGCAGATGTATATTCAAATCTGAGTCAATACGCAAAAATATCCAGCAAATCCCCGCCATACAGATCCCCAAAGCTGTGCAAATACGGCGTACCTCTTTGTGGAAAATGTTCACACAGATTAGCACTTAGGTTATTTGCGCCATTAGCTCTCCATATGTTGTAACGTGACGCCATTGTTTTCTTTCGTTTGTCCAGGATCCAGAGCAGCTATGCAGCTCTACAGAGGATCAATCAGGATTTGGAGGACAAGATGCACAGGACGGTAAGAGATTGTTTGTTTATATTCCCTAAATCAGCACTTTAGGGACACATTTTGTTTAGGGCTCAAGCATGTGCTGCAAGGCCACTGTTTCACTGGGCCCCATTCAGCAATAAGTTCCTAACCTTATCTTTCTTCCTAAGTGATTTCCTACGAGGAGTCCATTCAAATTCATGACGTGTTCTTAAACGGCCCAATTGTTCCCACCTGCTGTTCTTAAGTGGGGATGGCGTGGCGATGTTGTGAGAGTGGCCGTGCCAGCAACCTGAGGGTTCCTGGTTCGATCCCCACCTTCTACCAACCTCGTCATGTCCGTTGTGTCCTTGAGCAAGACACTTCACCCTTGCTCCTGATGGGTCGTGGTTAGGGCCTTGCATGGCAGCTCCCACCATCAGTGTGTGAATGTGTGTATGAATGGGTGAATGTGGAAATAGTGTCAAAGCATTTAAGTTGCTGAATGCCAAATGGGTTGTACTTGTATAGCGCTTTTCTACCTTCAAGGTACTCAAAGCGCTTTGACACTACTTCCACATTTACCCATTCACACACACATTCACACACTGATGGAGGGAGCTGCCATGCAAGGCGCTAACCAGCACCCATCAGGAGCAAATGGTTAGCGCGTGCGTGTCTATCATAATTTGCATATAAACACACCCTTATTTCCCCAATATGCATATGTAAACGCCCTCAATTCCGTAATTTGCATAGGTAAACGCCCTTAATTACCCATTTAAGGGCCCAATTCCGCCGGAAAATCCGAACATCAAACACACAGAGAAAACACAAACAGTCTACATAACAGAAATTTGTATTATGCATACATAATGAAATACATAATGTCAAAACGTAAGTTTAAGAAAGGGGGGACTGCTGAGGTAGCCCCGAAGCGTTCAAATAAATATTCGCCACTTCGGGCAAATAGGTCTACATTAATTGATTTAAGTGGACCCCGACTTAAACAAGTTGAAAAACTTATTCGGGTGTTACCATTTAGTGGTCAATTGTACGGAATATGTACTTCACTGTGCAATCTACTAATAAAAGTTTCAATCAATCAATCAATGGTCGTGAAATACGTGCTCCCTCCCCAGGGCACGATCTGCGGCATCTAGCAGTAGCAGCAAAAGCATTGCCATTGTGTGAGTGGAGTCTTTTAAAGGGGAACATTATCACCAGACCTATGTAAGCGTCAATATATACCTTGATGTTGCAGAAAAAAGACCATATATTTTTTTAACCGATTTCCGAACTCTAAATGGGTGAATTTTGGCGAATTAAACGCCTTTCTAATATTCGCTCTCGGAGCGATGACGTCACAACGTGACGTCACATCGGGAAGCAATCCGCCATTTTCTCAAACACCGAGTCAAATCAGCTCTGTTATTTTCCGTTTTTTCGACTGTTTTCCGTACCTTGGAGACATCATGCCTCGTCGGTGTGTTGTCGGAGGGTGTAACAACACGAACAGGGACGGATTCAAGTTACACCAGTGGCCCAAAGATGCGAAAGTGGCAAGAAATTGGGCGTTTGTTCCGCACACTTTACCGACGAAAGCTATGCTACGACAGAGATGGCAAGAATGTGTGGATATCCTGCGACACTCAAAGCAGATGCATTTCCAACGATAAGTCAAAGAAATCTGCCGCCAGACCCCCATTGAATCTGCCGGAGTGTGTGAGCAATTCAGGGACAAAGGTCCTCGGTAGCACGGCAAGCAATGGCGGCAGTTTGTTCCCGCAGACGAGCGAGCTAAACCCCCTATCGACCCTAGCTTCCCTGGCCTGCTGACATCAACTCCAAAACTGGACAGATCAGCTTTTAGGAAAAGAGCGCGGATGAGGGTATGTCTACAGAATATATTAATTGATGAAAATTGGGCTGTCTGCACTCTCAAAGTGCATGTTGTTGCCAAATGTATTTCATATGCTGTAAACCTAGTTCATAGTTGTTAGTTTCCTTTAATGCCAAACAAACACATACCAATCGTTGGTTAGAAGGCGATCGCCGAATTTGTCCTCGCTTTCTCCCGTGTCGCTGGCTGTCGTGTCGTTTTCGTCGGTTTCGCTTGCATACGATTCAAACCGATATGGCTCAATAGCTTCAGTTTCTTCTTCAATTTCGTTTTCGCTACCTGCCTCCACACTACAACCATCCGTTTCAATACATGCGTAATCTGTTGAATCGCTTAAGCCGCTGAAATCCGAGTCTGAATCCGAGCTAATGTCGCTATAGCTTGCTGTTCTTTCCGCCATGTTTGTTTGTGTTGGCTTCACTATGTGACGTCACAGAAAAATGGACGGGTGTTTATAACGATGGTTAAAATCAGGCACTTTGAAGCTTTTTTTTAGGGATATTGCGTGATGGGTAAAATTTTGAAAAAAACTTAGAAAAATATAATAAGCCACTGGGAACTGATTTTTAATGGTTTTAACCATTCTGAAATTGTGATAATGTCACCAATCACTAAATCAACGCCCCGGTAATTGATGATTGTGTGTGTGTGTGTGTGTGTGTGTGTGTGTGTGTGTGTGTGTGTGTGTGTGTGTGTGTGTGTTGTGGCAATGCTTACTTAATGGTGACATCGCTCTGTTTACACAGTCACCTTTCGAGGACCTCTGACGGTATGGGGACAAAAAAGCAGGTCCCCTAAAGAGAAACCTTTTTAAATGATAGTCAGATCCATTCTGAAGATGCCTAAGTGATTTTAAGCATTGGCCCATAAAACATGTTTGCTAAAAAGTAAACATATTTAACATCTAATTTGAACTTCTTTTTTTTTTTTTTTTTTTTTTTAATGGTCCTCAGTAGTCACGTACAAATTTGTGTGAATTATGCAAAAGTATTTAAATTTGGTCCCCATGAACCATATTAACTCTTTTTCCCCAGGGTCCCCAGTAAGAATGATCAGCACATTACTTCATCAATCCAGAGATTTAAAGACGTTTATGAGCTAACTGGGCAGTGGCCATTTTACCTCATTTTCTTAGGCCTCCACAACCTGTAGAAAGGGTGGTTCCCACAAGTGATGATCAAAAACTTGGTCCCGATTCCAAATGATAACATGTGTGTGTGTGTGTGTGTGTGTGTGTGTGTGTGTGTGTGTGTGTGTGTGTGTGTGTGTGTGTGTGTGTGTGTGTGTGTGTGTGTGTGTGTGTACACGGTATTTTGAAATGTCTATATATTGCTCATTTTGTTATATGTCTGTCTGTTTGTCTTATCTATATATCTATCCATCTATCTATCTATCTATCTATCTATCTATCTATCTCTATATGATATATATAGAGATAGATAGATAGATAGATAGATAGATAGATAGATAGATAGATAGATAGTGTTGCGTTTTGGACCAGTTGTTCCTCCCAGGGAATTCAAGTCACAAGTCGCTCCCAAGCTCTTTACGACACTTAAAGCTGAGTAGAAAAACCACCACAGACAGAATAGGTATTTTGTAATATATTTGCAAAGCTTTGCATATACATTGAGACCAGTCCAGCATAGAACAATCAATCGCGCCGCCAAGATGGTCTGCCCCCCCCGACCAAACCCTCTCCCCTCTTAAGTCTCTCTTCCTCCCACCCTGGCAGTCATGTCTCTCCAGCCAAAAAAAATGCCCATTATCTCTCTTTCTAACATTCCTCATTCAAGGTTAAGCACACAGTTTTGCAGACAACCAAAAGACCACAATTGGAAGAAAAACACTAGCTGTTTTGTAATGTGATTATGAAATAAAAAGAAGTAACACTTAAATTCGGATATATGTAAATATCTGCCTCCGACAATAGATAGATAGATAGATAGATAGATAGATCAGACAGACAGACATATAACAAAATGAGCAATATATAGACATTTCAAAATACCGTGTACACACACACACATCTATCTATCTATCTCTATATATATCATATAGAGATAGATAGATAGATAGATAGATAGATAGATATTTAACATTAGACAATAGAAATAAGGGAACTTGTCACACTTAAGAATAAATAGGCCACCCTAAGAGTGCTCTGGAGCGCTCGTAGATTTTGTTCTTAACTACGAACAAATCTCAGCTAAGAAAACATTGGTGAATACATAAATCTCCTTAAAAACTTCATAAGTGGGCCTAAGAACAAAATTTATTCTTAAGAACGGTTGTTGAATGAGGCCCATTGTCGTCATTGTTATTCTTAGGCCACATCCGTCACCATTTGAAAAGGGCTTATCTATAGTTCAAATTCTCTTGAAGCTATAGAGCAGGGGTGTCAAACGTACGGCCCGCGGGCCGGATCAGATGAATTTGCGCAGTATAGAAATGAGCTGAAATGTTTAAATGGAAGAAAATGCTGTTTTAAATGTGTCCACTAGATGTCGCAATAGCAAGTCTTTGCATCCTCTGCGGCCAGAGCGCCATGTGTCGTGTTGAGATAGAGCTAATCTTTCCGTGTTTGGACACTACGTACTCACGCTGTTTATTAGTAATGGTATACAAAATGTGGATAGGTACATTCATGCATTGATTGGCAAAGATGTTGTTGGTAATGGGGACACATTTTTTGGGGTGCACATCAATATGCGGAAATAATGTGTATCCCCTTCTAACTTCATGTGTGATTTTGTTGTAGATGATGCTACACACATATACACTATATTGCCAAAAGTATTTGACCACCCATCCAAATGATCAGATTCAGGAGTCCTAATCACTTGGCCCGGCCACAGGTGTATAAAATTAAGCACTTAGGCATGGAGCCTGTTTCTACAAATTTCGACAATTCAATGTTCCCAACCTTGTGAGAACAGTTTGGAGCGGGCCCCTTCCTCTTCCAACATGACTGTGCACCAGTGCACAAAGCAAGGTCCATGAAGACATGGATGACAGAGTATGGTGTGGATGAACTTGACTGGCCTGCACAGAGTCCTGACTTGAACCCGATAGAACACCTTTGGGATGAATTAGAACGGAGACTGAGAGCCAGGCCTTCTCGACCAACATCAGTGTGTGACCTCACAAATGCGCTTTTGGAAGAATGGTGGAAAATTCCTATGAACACACTCTGCAACCTTGTGGACAGCCTTCCCAGAAGAGTTGAAGCTGTAATAGCTGCAAAAGGTGGACCCACATCATATTAACTCTACGGCTTAGGCACTTCAAGTTTATATGTGAGTCAAGGCAGGTGGCCAAATACTTTTGGCAATATAATGTATGTATTGAATAAACCACATGATGTTAGTACATCAGTTGAGGAAAAAGAGTAAATTACATTAATAACATCCTGTAATTTGATTATGATATTGTTATTCCTTTAGAATAAAATTACTAACAATGGGAGCATTTTAAAATTTCTGCCAGACTCAATTCCACCTATTTGACTGATGAAATAGTCAAATAGTCAAATTTCTTCAGAAAGTATAAATAATGAAAAATAAAGACAGAATGCTATCATGTAAGTGTAAAAAAAGCAAACAAAAAAAACATTGATATCTACATTTTCAGAATGTGCTTGCGTTATTTTTTCCGAAAAAGAAAACAATCTGAAGTTGTCTTTATTTTTAGGTGGTCATGCCACGATTTTACCAGTCCGGCCCACTTGGGAACAGATGTTCCTCCATGTGGCCCCTGGGCTAAAATGAGTTTGACACCCCTGCTATAGAGTCACTTAGCAACATGTCTCTCCCAGTGGGTGCACAAAAAAGTCTCAAGAACCTATTAAGTAAAAATGAACAGAAACACAAGCACTTTAATATCAAAGCCAGCCTAGACGTTTCCTCCGATTGCTACCAAACTTGAGCCACATACAGAAGACAGGTGGGTGACGCTGAATTGCGAATAATTGTTTTTCAAAGAATGTGGGCGGAGCGTGGTGGCGAAATTTGATGAGTCGCCACAAAACACGAAACCAATAATTCAGCTCCACATGGTTTGACCGATTGTGTTGTTGTGAGAGTGCCACCCGCGAGAGAATGCCATTGAATTATTACTAATCAGTCACAGTAGTCCACCCCCAGCTGTCCTGCAGCTCTTAAAGCACTGCCACCCCCAGCCCACATCTCAGGTCGTATCACTCGGAGGGTACTACCAAGTCATGTTGTGGAAATCCCAAAGTCAAACACCAAAATGCCTCGACAGGAGCTTTTTCCACGCTGCTACTACAATATGGTACATCCTTCCCCCTTGTGGTTGATAGAGACATTACATCAAGCAGTATTCATGCCTTTAAAACGGGGGCCAGCAACCCGCGGCTCTTTAGTGCCGCCCTAGTGGCTTCGTGGAGCTTTTTTTTTTTTTTAAAAAGGATTGAAAATGGAAAAAGATGGGGGGGGAAATATTTTTTTTGTTTTAGTATGTTTTTTGTTTGAGGACAAACATGAGACAAACCTTCTCAATTGTTTGAAAGCCCACTGTTTAATATGTTTGTGTATATGCTTCACTGATGAGAGTATTTGGTGAACATCATTTTGTCCTACTAATTTCGGCGGTTCTTGAACTCACCATAGTGTGGACTGTAACGCAACAGTTTGTTTACATGTAAAATCTTCCACTCCTTCTTTTGTCTCATTTTGTCCACCAAACGTTTTATGCTGTGCGTGAACGCACACAAGTGCACGTTGTTGATGTTATTGACTTGTGTGGAGTGCTAATCAGGCATATTTGGCCAGTGCATGACTGCAAGCTAATCAATGCTAACATGCTATTTAGGCTAGCTGTATGTACATATTGCATCATAATGCCTCATTTCTGGGTATATTTGAGCTCATTTGATATCCTTTACTTTTATCTATTACTTTTTTGTAAGTAATATCGCAACCTGACAGACTTTGTCAACCTTAACACGTCAACAGCAGCACTCAGCGGCCGCAGACATGACACTGACCCACAACTAGTGATGCCCCGATACCAGAATTATTTTGATACTTTTCGGTTCTTTTGTAAATAAAGAGGACCACAAAAAAATCTTACGGTACATTAAACATATGTTTCTTATTGCAAGTTTGTCCTTAAATAAAATAGTTAACATACAAGACAACTTGTCTTTTAGTAGTAAGTAAACAAACAAAGGCTCCTAATTAGTCTGCTGACATATGGTGTGAGGAATATATACATATATATATATATATATATATATATATATATATATATATATATATATATACTGTGTGTGTATATATATATATATATATATATATATACATATATATATATATATATATATACACACACACAGTAAGTATATATACACACACACACGCACACACACACACACAGCTCCCAACCATTTTTTTTAACCCATTGCGTCCCCCGAGTCAAAAAGTTTGGTTTATAGGGTTAGGTGAAATAAGTGTTCAACTTCACCCTAAACCCTTCGGTCTCAAAAATTGTCAATTTATGAATTAATGGATGTAAAACTGTTTGTTTATTTTGTTGACCACTGACCGAATAAATAATAAACTAACTGACTAAAAAATATACATTGGCTTTGCTATATACATGTTACCAATTAGCATTAGTGATTTTACATGGCAATTTCAAAACCCACAAATTTGGTAAGGAAAAACAAAACTATGATGCACATTAAGAATCAAACAACTTGTGTGTAATAATCCCAATACTTACAGCATAAACACTTTATAGGGCTCAACAAAACACATGGCAAATACCACTTCCTAGCTAGGCAACACACCGTAGTCTATACAATACTGCTATTTAATGTCTTAAGATTGTAACTGCATGTAAAGCCTACTATATAAAACTTGAAAATGAGACTCAGAATTGTAATAAGAAAAAAAAATAACACCTGGACAGCACAGTTATCATAATCAGATAATTTTAAATGCTACATAAAACATTTATTAACTCACTCAAAATTACCGAAAAATCAGTAATGTTGAATACCAGTCTCGAATCCCAGATATCGGGATTTGGTACCATTTCGGTTTTAAATGTTAAAGGTACCCTTCCCCATTGACGCGTACCAATCTGGCACCGGTATCAGTTAAAATGCAAACAATACCCATCCCTACTAACTAGTGGGGACAAGAAATTGTAATTCATGACGCAGGTTAGTCTGACGAGTTAGGCTTAGGCTTTAGTGTAGGATATTTTTCATGCCCACAAAATGTTTAGTTTTCACTTATGCAAAATGTATGAGTAGAGATTATGTGAGTAGCACTGAAGCTGTTTGTGTTTATATTTGACAAGAAATGCATAATCCGCATAGCCTCCCACAGTTCTCACTAAGACTCCCATAAAAGATGCAAGGAGGTCATGCGGATTTGCGAAACCGAGTTTTCCCAGCCCACTCTAATAAGAACTAAACATTTTATGACCCAAAGTTGGACCTCAAGTAGCACACTTATTCCACCACATGAAACCCGGCCATCAACTCGTTCTTTTGTGTGACGTCTTCTGGTCTCTCCCAAGTTGTTAAACACAGACAGCCAATATAAAGTGTGTTAAATCCGACAGAATTAATGAGGCTGTGCTGTTTCAGAAGAAAAGTAAATCAAGAGTCGGTTACGAAAAGTCTATTTTTAGGGCGGGAAGCCACACATGTGAGGCCAAATGGGTGGTCAACAAAACACTGGGGATGTTTATAACAATTTTAGCATGAACTGAGGACTACTCTGTGGTTTTGTAGTTACTGTATGACTCTGTATGAAAAATGTTGCCTCTGGCTTTCTTTCCACACTGGTGCATGTATACAGAACAGAAACTGAAAGAAAGTAGAAAAAAGGCAAGTGTGAGGGGAAAATAAAACTTTATGGCTGCATTTGTGTGAAGGGGGACAAAGTCGACATGCCGATAAGCTTCGGAGAGACGGGCACTCATTTGAGTGAAAGTGCATCCCACACAATGCCAAGACAGCGGTGTACTAAGGCCCCCTTCTACACTAAGGTTATCCAGGGTAAATCCCACCTAACCTTATCCTTATCCACACACAGGCAATGGTTGTTTAAGACCCCTGGCGCAAAGCGACCTAGTACGTATGCGCGGAAAATGCACACGTCATAGTCACCTCCAGTGTTGCTTTGTGTGCAAGTTCTTAAATGTCATGGGGGGGGGGGGGGGGGGGGGGGTTAGGTTTGGTTGTTATCATCAGTCATCAACAATTGAGAACAGAGAAATGGATATTGAAACAGTGTAGGTCTGACTTGGTAGGATATGTACAGCAAGTAGTGGACATAGAGAGAGAGAGAGAGATCAGAAGGCATAAGAAAAATATCTGCATTTGATTGTTGGGGAGAGTGTTAGTTTAAGGTTGAAGTTGCCTGGAGGTGTACTTTTATTGCAGTTTTGAAGGAGGATAGAGATGCCCTTTCTTTTATACCTGTTGGGAGCGCATTCCACATTGATGTGGCATAGAAAGAGAATGAGTTAAGACCTTTGTTAGATCGGAATCTGGGTTTAACGTGGTTAGTGGAGCTCCCCCTGGTGTTGTGGTTATGGCGGTCATTTACGTTAAGGAAGTAGTTTGACATGTACTTCGGTATCAGGGAGGTGTAGCTGATTTTATAGACTAGGCTCAGTGCAAGTTGTTTTACTCTGTCCTCCACCCTGAGCCAGCCCAGAAGTGGGTAGGAGTGAGGTGGGATCTGGGGTGGAGGTCTAGAAGTAATCTGACTAGCTTGTTCTGGGATGTTTGGAGTCTAGATTTGAGGGTTTTGGAGGTGCTAGGGTACCTGGAGGTGCATGCGTAATCGAAAAAGGGTTGAACGAGAGTTCCCGCCAGAATCTTCATGGTGCTTTTGTTGACCAGAGAGAAGATTCTATAGAGAAATCTCGTTCGTTGGTTGACCTTTTTGATTACCTTGGTTGCCATTTTATCACAGGAAAGATTAGCCTCTAGAATAGAACCTAGGTAGGTGACCTCATCCTTCCTGGTGATAACAATGTCACCCACTTTTATAGTGAAGTCATTGACTTTCTTAAGGTTTATGTGGGACCCAAACATGATGGATTCTGTTTTACCTTCACCTTCATTGTCCATTTGTTTTTGGTGACTTTATATACTCTGGACCTAGACGTTGAGTCCGCGACATACATGGCGGACAATAACTGATACAGTCTGCTTTGCCAGTCCAAAAGCATTCACCGTTTTCCGTAGTCTTCCCTCGACAGCCAGGTAATACAAAGCACACGCTACCTTTTTTTAATCACATCCACGGGAGCCCGCATTCTCATTGTCTCTCCTTCGACAAATGGGCGAAGTATTTCGGTAAGTAGAATCACAGCTGACCTGGACATTGGAAAGTTCTCTTGCCGTCTGAGAAGTGTTGTATCCCAAATAGCTGCAATCGCTTTCTCTTATGGTATTCATGTGTGATTTCCACAAGGCAGCAGCAGCACTCAGTTGTAATACACTTTTTCACCACTTGTGGCAGTAATGACAATATAAAACAGAAGAAGTCAGAAGCTAAAGTCATAGAAGTTTCTTAAGCACACAAATTATGACCAAACGGGTAAAGCTACTATAGACAGTTTAGTAAAAAAAACATACTCGTTATTAATTTTGTTTATTTTAGCAGAACATAATTGTAAATCGTTGATTTTGTCAGTCCCTTCTTATGAAGTATATTTGGTTAGTACTTATTTTTCTTATCAACCAAACCTAAGCCTAATGTTTATGTGTTAAATAAATAATAACTTACTAATAATTAATAAACACGTGGTTTTATATCATTTGACAAGGTTGTAAACTGCAGGTTAGATTTAATCATTGAAAATGATTAAAATCAAGAGTAAGACTACTAATTCATCGTTAGTCCCGGGCCCCTCTGTCGTGAAAAAGTTGGGCCACGACGTCAAAAATGAAGACCACAAGGAAGGGTTTTAAATGTAGAAAAAAAATCATTCAATGTAACCTTTAAATTAGGTTCTATTTGTATTATTTGTATATTCTATATATTGCAGTGCAGTATTTGTCTTATTTTATATCAGTTACAGTATAATGTGGCAATGTTGTGAAAATTTTCACCATCCCAAGTTTCATTTCAGGGTTACGGGTTAAACCGCTCACAACAATGGGCGTCTAATCTTGGCATTGCTGTATCTTCACTGTTTCAGACATCACTTTTTTTTTTTTTTTTTAACAGTCATAAGTTTGGTCTTCTGAAAGTTTACAGAATTGTGTATTAAAACATGTCACAGGTTAATGTTACAGCGTTGGTCTCACTCCCCACAGAAGTCGGTCTATTGCCCATGTAAGCGGGTCCCTCCACGAGTCTTTGCAAAAGTCAGCCCGATCAAGAATTTTTCTCTCTTTATATAGTAAAAGAGCAGACAAGTTCAAATCGTTCAAAAAGTCCATGGTTTAAATTAAAATTAATCTATTTATTCAACTTATTCTTCTTCTCCAGATTCTGGCGCGCTCTACCTTCTACATTTTTCACCCGATTCAAACCGTTCCAACTTCAAACTGTTTAACCTATTCGGGAATCACAGGCTTTTCCTTGACACATTCGGAAAAATTCCCAGATTTCCGAGAAGTCCACGTATTCCAGAACATTTTTCCCATTCAAAATTAATTGGCCATTTTTCAAACTTCCACCATTTCCACATTTTTCAACGTGGTCAAACCATTCCACCTTCAACACATTGCACCATTCTGGAAATTCAAAATAAAATAAATTCTAGGATTTTCCAGAATTCCTGCTTTTCCAAAACCCTATTTCCACCCTTTTTTTTGGCGACTACTCCTTCCACATTTTTCTACACATTTCAACCGTTCTACCGTCAAAACATTCCTCTTAATCAGGACAAAAAACTAAGTTGTTTTTGAACTGGAAAAATTCCTGGTTTTCCATGAAATTCCAGGAATTCCGTAATACCATTTCTCAATTCAACATGTGACTGCTTCAACATTTCTTGACCGATTTGAAAAATTCTAACACGAACCATTTCAACTCATTTAGACCATTCAAGCTTTTTACCATTTTCAGAAAAATGCCTGCTTTTCCCAAAATTCCCAATTTTTTGGGAAATTCCCATTGAAATCAATAGGACATTCCTCAAAGTTTCCCAACTCCCACATTTTTCATCTGATTCAAACTGTTCCAACTTCAAAATATTCAGCCTGTTTGGGAATTGTGTGCTCTACTTCAACATTTTTTTTTTTTAATTCCAAGATTTCAGTTCAATTTCAGCCTTGGAGCATTCACACACAATTCCTTCAGGAAAGTTAAAGTTAAATTAAAGTACCAATGATTGTCACACACACACTAGGTGTGGTGAAATTTGTCCTCTGCATTTGACCCATCCCCTTGTTAGGGGAGCAGTGGGCAGCAGCAGTGGCCACACCCGGGAATCATTTTTGGTGATTTAACCCCCAATTCCAACCCTTGATGCTGAGTGCCAAGCAGGGAGGTAATGGGTCCCATTTTTATAGTCTTTGGTATGACTCGGCCGGGGTTTGAACTCACAACCTAATGATCTCAGGGTGGACACTCTAACCACTAGGCCTCACTCATCTAGTTAGAATTATTATTCTAATTTGAAAATATTAATATCTGAGGCTAGTTCCTCCTTTTGAAGAATTTGACCTTTGTACCATTGGAGGAACACTTTAACTTGGGGTTACGCATTCTTCTCAGCCTTGTACCAGTGATTGGAAACCAAAACATGCATCAAAGTCTCCAAACCCATAGATAGCAACAGCAGAAGGTTGAAGATTCAGACGCCAAATGAAGTTTAAGACAAAAGAGTGTACTTGAACTTAAGTGAACCCAAGTGTATATTTTTACTTTAACGTTCTAACGACCACGACAATCTGGTAGACTTCAATGCGAGCGAGGTTGAGCGACAACAGCTGGAAGTAGCATCAGAGTCGGCAATATATAAACAATCAGCAACTGTCCAGTCAAAATGGAGATTAACTCTTTTGATGCACTTTATCTTGGACATCAATAACACAGCTTTGACGTGATTGATATGGAATGACAAAACAGATAATGCTAACACGGTATGCTAACACCACAGCTAATGATGTAAATGAGGTGTGGTTGTAATGTGTAAGTATGTGTCAATAAAAGGGCATTTTATGATTTAATTGAATGTTATTGTTATAATTTTATTGCATCTTTTTATGTATATCTTTAATTTAGGTAGCCAGGGACTGCAGATGGAAATGAGCTATTTAGCTATAATCTGGTGCAGAACATATCTGTCTTTGAGCTTAATGTTTCTGTGCATTGTCCCTTCAAATAAAGACTAAACTAAACAACGACTGTCAAGTAGACAGTACATTTCCGTTAAGTTGTACTGTAATCCAGTGTTTTTCAACCACTGTGTTCAACACTAGTCTACCGTGAGATACAGTCTGCTGTGCCGTGGGAGATGTCATTTCACCTAATTGGGTTAAAAATATTTTTTGCAAACCAGTAATTATATTCCGCAAATAACGTGTTGTTGTTGAGTGTCTGTGCTGTCTAGAGATTGGCAGAGTAACCGTGTAAAACTCTTCCATATCAGTAGGTGGCAGCAGGTAGCTAATTGCTTTGTAGATGTCGGGAACATGGTTTGTCGTGATCACAAAATGCAGACAACAACGGGAGGCAGTGTGCAGGTAAAAAGGTATCTAATGCTAAAACAAAAGGCGGGTGCCGCTGAGAAAAGGCATTGAAGCTTAGGGATGGCTATGCAGAACGAAACTAAATCTGAACTGGCTGCAAAGTAAACAAAAACAGAATGCTGGACGACAGCAAAGACTTACAGCGTGTGGAGCAGCAGACGGCGTCCACAAAGTACATCCGTACATGACATGACAATCAACAACAAAATAGGAGCGCAAGACAAGAACTAAAACACTACACACAGGAAAACACAAGAAAACTCAAAATAGGTCACAATATGATGTGACAGGTCGTGACAGTACACCTACTTTGAGACAAGACCTATAGTGATGCATAGTTGGTTATGGTTTGAATTCACATCCAACAATTGCGAGAACGACTTTTTACTGTCAATATCGGCTGCTTAGTTTAATTTTTTAATGTTTTCTGCTGGGGGTGTGCATCGGAATTTTTTCAATGAAAAAAATGTGTCTTGGCTCACAAGAAGTTGAAAAAACACTGCTGTAATCTACAGAAGAACACACTCAAGGCTACTTTATTGGGTGACACGGGAGTAAAGGTGACTATATGGGCGTTGTTTCCTGTTTAGAGGACTCTGAAAATATTTGATTTATTGAGAATAATCCTACTTTGTGGAAATCCGTTTATTGCGGTTATTGTTCGATCCCAATTACCCGTGTTGCGTCTGACCAGTCTTCCTCTCAGGGAATTAAAGTCACAGGTCAATCCCAAGTTCTTTAGATGACATACATGCTGAGTAAGAAGGACCATCAAGACAGAATAGGAATATTATCAAGTTTTACTAAAGCTACACAAATGTGGTCATACCGGCATCTTGAATTGGTCTAACATTCAAACGGGAAGAGACAACTTCTTGAATACGAAAACAGCCCCCACCCTGTCCAGAAAGGAATACAGCCTCATTGTTTTAATATAGATAAGATAAAAAGGGAGTACTCCAACTCCCACATTCCAAGCCTTCAAGGTAAGGCACACAGTTTACTTGCGGACATAAGATACATACAAAAAGAGTACACATGGGAAATTATTATCTGCGTTAAACATGACTATGAATAAAGAAAGAACTCTTAAACATGTATGCATTCTCCACACCCGCGATAAACAAGAGGTGGCTGTACTTTTCTGGGTTGTGTGTGGAACGCCCCGGGCGAACAAAGTAGGGCTCGACTGCTCCGGCTCTGACGCCTGATTATTGTGGTACCGCTGTGTGAAAGGGACTCTTGTCTAATTTAACCCACACGGTTTTCTTCCTTTGTTCTCCCTATAATTACTGCGGCCACTAGAGAGAGAGCTTATGACTTAATGAGAAGTCTTGGCCCGTATTGTTGACTGCCAAGAGGAAAGCAGTGAAGGAAACGTATCTAATCAATGATTGCACCAATGTAATCAATGCTTCTAATTGGCACCAAATTGGTCATCTAAGAATATGCAGGAGCCTTCCATTCCCTCTCATGGTAATAACAAGTCGAGGGATATCGGGGACACAGTGACACATGTCTATAGTAATTGGTCTAAAACCTGCCATGCGGCCCTGTTATAAAACTATTACATCTAACCGCTGCTCTGCTAACCTCAGCTGCGGCCGTCCAATCAGATCAGCTCAAGAGCATCGCCCCGGCCCACCCCCGAGAGCTTTAGAAGCCATCAGTGCAAATGATGAGCCGGGCCCTACAAGTGAGGTCCACCCGTGCGACTTTAGCGTCTTGATTAAAGTGGATCGTAATCTCATCACAAGTTTGATCCCCCCGGGGCTTTTCGGCCCGCCGCACACCTTAATGGAAAAAGGACTGTAGGAAATGATTAGCAAGCATGAATATTGACCCCCCGACTAGCTAAACAGGCTAAAAGGGTTCGGCAGGCTGAACTTGATGGAGTCCGACGTGTTGAAGGGTTCGGAAGGCAACGTGGCGGATTTGCCCTGTTGTCATGGCAACACGTATTTACATTGCAGCACTTAGCTCCACTGCTTTGCCTTCTTTATCATAGTGGTATGTTTATGTCATTATATTGCTTGCTAGAAATAGTAGACAGGTAAACAGTGTTAGAGTGCTCCCACAGTAGGTAGGCTTACCAGTGATGACAATGAGGGATAATCAATCCTTGCAGGATTTCACAAGCTTTTATGTGACTGTTGCAGCATAAAATGCCTGATTTCACAGCAGCTTTTACAAAAGGATGTAGTAAATGTTGCAATGTTTTTTTCATTACTACTGTACTGCATTAGCTTGTGACTCTATGATAGGCTGACCATATTCTGAAATCCCCAAAATCCCATATGCGTGCCAAGGCGGGCAGCACGCCAAGGCGGGGACTAGGTGAAAATTTGCCAATGATACTCGAACTTGCTTTATAAATAATATATTTATTTAAATAAAGCTTTTTTTCTCCTCTGTTGACAGCAGAGTTGGCGCTAGGAATTTTCAAACAGTAAATTTTTGGGGTCCCACTTTTTTGTAAGCGTTTTGAAAAAAAATTATAAACGCATGCATTATCCTGTTATATCTCACATTCTATATTGTGTTTTGGAAAAAGGTTGTCATAAACGTTACTTAATTCATTAAAAAAAATAATTAAAAAAAATAAAACAAATTTGTATACATATGTAAATGTATTCAGTTATAAACATTCATTCACTTTCTACTTTCCTTCATGGATCTGAACTTTACCGCTGCTGGTAGTTTTTTCTATGTTTTTAAGTTGTAGGTGTATTTATTTCAGTATAAAAGTGTAAAAAGTGTTTTGCTTCGGTCATGAAATGATAATGGTGTGCCAGGGCATAAATACATTTTATATTTAACGTTTAAATCTTTGGAGTCTACATCAACTTCAAATCTATCCCTCATTTCAAAATGTTTTAGTTTTTTTATGTTGTTTTTTTGTTTGTTTGTTTTCCCCCCTTTTTTGTCAAATAAAACTATGTTTTTAATGGCGCAAACACAAAATATGCAAAATCTTCCACCAAAAATATTTTTCAAAGTGCAATATTTGATGTGAAGTAATCGGAACCTTGGCGGGGTTGGGGGGTGGGGGGTAGCGGGGGTTGTATATTGTAGCGTCCCGGGAGAGTTAGTGCTACAAGAGGTTCTGGGTATTTGTTCTGTTGTGTTTATGTTGTGTTACGGTGCGGATGTTCTCCCGAAATGTGTTTGTCATTTAGTTTGGTGTGGGTTCACAGTGTGGCGCATATTTGCAACAGTGTTAAAGTTGTTTATGCGGCCACCCTCAGTGTGACCTGTATAGCTGTTGACTAAGTATGCTTCGACAATCAATCCGCCCTATCGCTCTCTCTGTCTCTGCCCCTCCCTCAACAATGCTGCTGCGTGCGCACACACCCCTTCTTAACCCCGGATGTACATTGAAAATACACGCAACCCTGACTCAAAATGCCGGACATTTGAGGCATTTAAAAAACCCCGCCCGGACAGCCCCGCAAAAGAGGACATGTCCGGGGGAAAAGGACGTATGGTCAGTCTACTCTATAAATGTGTTATCAGTGCTCCAAGTGTTTTTGTGACCATAACGGAAAAATCACAGAATTTCAACAAATCTAACAAAATATGCTATGGATGAGTATCATTTACATTTTAATCGATACTCGTACCAAATAGTTTTTTGGGTTTTTTTTCTAAACATACAATTGACAAAAGTAAACACAAATACATGAAATGCTGTTCTCCCCCCACCAAGTAAAATAAAATAATAATAAAAACTACATATATATATATATATATATATATATATATATATATATATATATATATATATATATATATATATACGGTCGGAGTAAAGTTGGAAAAAATCTAAATCCTCTTGCCCATATAGAATAGCGGAGAAGCCTCACCCAATAGCATTCTTTTTGTATTGTTTCAGTTTCATAAATTCATCAAAAAGTCACCGTGGTGTTATTGAGTGTGTTTGTTTGGGCCAGCTTCAAAACATACCGAATGTCCAAAAAGCTACTTTTGCAATACTGATGTTCATAATTACAGGGATTTGTGAATGCAACCTTGCTCGCCGTAACCGTCATTGCTGCATATTGCATTATAAGGAAGTGCTCTGTTATTGTTGTGGCGGCGACTGGCAAGTCTACTGTAGCTCTGCGGTGACAGCAGTATGATAAGGGGATGCTGTTGGCGTGTTAAAGGCAGTAGCAAGTTCAAATAGAGCGTCGGAATCTGCCTGTTTCTGTCGGGACGCTACATTACTTACAGGACCTTGCTTGCACTAATATCATCGTCGAGCAGTTATCAATCAATCAATCAATCAATCAATGTTAATTTATATAGCCCTAAATCACAAGTGTCTCAAAGGGCTGCACAAGCCACAACACACGTTATTGCAGGTTGCTGCGACCACATTCAATAGGCAGCGAAATAAGGCACCGATAGATTCTTTGTTTCTCGGTTAGGGTACGACTGTTTATGCTGGCATGGGTGCCATTATGGAACTGGGTTAATTATTGAGTGCATGGTTCGGAAAGCAAACATGGACCACTAGTTTTATCACCGCACAGAGAAACAAAACCTAATTTACAAGTTGACACAACATGGCAGACAAAAGCACATTCTTTTAAAGGCCTACTGAAATGCGATTTTCTTATTTAAACGGGGATAGCAGGTCCATTCTATGTGTCGTACTTGATCATTTCGCGATATTGCCATATTTTTGCTGAAAGGATTTAGTAGAGAACATCGACGATAAAGTTCGCAACTTTTGCTCGCTGATAAAAAAGCCTTGCCTGTACCGGAAGTAGCAGACGATATGCGCCTGACGTCACAGGTTGTTGAGCTCCTCACATCCGCACATTGTTTACAATCATGGCCACCAGCAGCGAGAGCGATTCGGACCGAGAAAGCGACGATTTCCCCATTAATTTGAGCGAGGATGAAAGATTCGTGGATGAGGAAAGTGAGAGTGAAGGACTAGAGGGCAGTGGGAGCGATTCAGATAGGGAAGATGCTGTGAGAGGCGGGTGGGACCTGATATTCAGCTGGGAATGACTAAAACAGTAAATAAACACAAGACATATATATATTCTATTAGCCACAACACATTCAGGCTTACAGTATATTTAATATGCCACAAATTAATCCCGCATAACAAACACCTCCCCCCTCCCATCCATATAACCCGCCAATACAACTCAAACACCTGCACCACACACTCAATCCCACAGCCCAAAGTACCGTTCACCTCCCCAAAGTTCATACAGCACATACTGTATATTTCCCCAAAGTCCCCAAAGTTAGGTACGTGACATGCACATAGCGGCACGCACGTACGGGCAAGCGATCAACTGTTTGGAAGCCGCAGCTGCGTACTCACGGTATCGTGTCTGCGTATCCAACTCAAAGTCCTCCTGGTAAGAGTCTCTGTTGTCCCAGTTCTCCACAGGCCAATGGTAAAGATTGACTGTCATCTTTCGGGAATGTAAACAATGAAACACCGACTGTGTTTGTGTTGCTGAAGTCGGCCGCAATACACCGCTTCCCTCCTACAGCGTTCTTCTTTGCTGTCTCCATTGTTCATTGAACAAATTGCAAAAGATTCACCAACACAGATGTCCAGAATACTGTGGAATTTTGCGATGAAAACAGACGACTTAATAGCTGGCCACCATGCTGTCTCAAAATGTCCTCTACAATCCGCGACGTCACGCGCTGACGTCATCATACCGAGACGTTTTCAGCAGGATATGTCGCGCGAAATTTAAAATTGCACTTTAGTAAACTAACCCGGCCGTATTGGCATGTGTTGCAATGTTCAATCAATCAATCAATCAATGTTTATTTATATAGCCCTAAATCACAAGTGTCTCAAAGGGCTGCACAAGCCACAACGACATCCTCGGTACAAAGTCCACATAAGGGCAAGGAAAAACTCAACTCGATATTCGATATATAGCTCAATATACAAGCTTCGACCAGACAGTTGATGTGTGTGTGACAAATTTGGCCAAAATTCAGAAGATTGCCCAAAATGTGCGATAAAGTTGCAGGGATAAAACAAAGTTGCGAGGCCGCGCATAAATCCAGGGGATTGGTAGAGTTTGCATGAATTTGCGTAATTTCAACTTTGTGCAATCCTGCAGGGTTCAGATAATGTGATGATAACCATAGAGGAGGAAATGGAACTGTCGCAGCTATAGTGGTCCTGGTGTGTGTGTGTGTGTGTGTGTGGCTACAGGGACGATAGGAAAGCCTTAAAGGTTACAATTTATATTGAAAAGTCATATTTTTAGACTGTGACTTGTGATATCCTGAAGCCAGCTTTTTAGTTTAGATGGTGGAAAAAAGCTTCTCCTCCCCAATTCATCACACACTGTCACACCCGCGCGCGCACACACACACACAATTACATTCTCGTCAGGTGAAAACTGACATCTTTTCAAAGCGCCTGTCAGAGCACATAGAGGAGAAACGCTGGGCTATTTTCTTCTCCTTCTCCCTCATTGCCATTTGGTTTGATGTGGCGTCATCAAAGGCATTTCAATAGAGAGGAAATGGTGTTCCTTTGTAGGAGACGGCCGCAACAAAGACACGATCAAATCGGAGGTGTAATTAAAAGAGTTCACAGAGAACGGAGAGAAAGAGCAGACAAGGTCAGCCGAGGAAGCGACAAACACTTCCCGCTGGAAGGTGACAAAAAACACTTGTGATGACACTGCAAGGATTCAGATCGAGATGAAGATGGATTATGACGCTACGCTGATGAAATATAGTCACCGCAGCTCAAACTTAGCTTGAAGTGTCAAGATCATCATTCTGCAGTTCATCCCTCTGTCAAAGTCTATCAATTATTGTGCCTGCCCTAAAGTAACATTGCTGTATAATTTACATTGATGCATGCACAGGGCCGCCCCTCTTTATACGCTCATTACGTGCTGTGCATAGGGCGCCACGATCAAAGCGTGAAGAAGCGCATGTTAAATGTCAATTAATCAAAGACATATAACACTTTTCCGTGTTCCTAGCTGCTTCATGCTCTGTCACCGATAAAAATACAATGGCACATTTACCAACATGGTCCCATTGGCTCCTGTGGCACAAAGCGTTAGTGCTTTGTGAACCTGCTCAGTGGCCTAGTGGTTAGAGTGTAGGTTGTGAGTTTAAACCCCGGCCGAGTCATACCAAAGACTATGAAAATGGGACCCATTACCTCCCTGCTTGGCACTCAGCATCAAGGGTTGGAATTGGGGGTTAAATCACCAAAATGATTCCCGAGCGACCACCGCTGCAGCTCACTGCTCCCCTCACCTTCTAGGGGGTGGAACGAGGGTGATGGGTCAAATGCAGAGGGTAATTTCACCACACCTAGTGTGTGTATGACTATCAGTGGTACTTTAACTTTTTAACTTGATACCACGTCACAGGAGCCAGGCGTGCCGTTTTAACAGTTTTTAATGTACATGTAATGTCAAGAACAATCTTTTCAGACGTCTTTTCGCTCCAGACTTTCCCACCTCTGTCCTCCGCTGGCCGCTCACTGTTAAAGACAACAGATGATTAGATCACCACGTACCACCTGTGAAATCTAATCACCTGCCAGCTGTGTCTCGCCGTCACGCACATGCCCCGCCCATGCCCCGCCCTAGCCGATGGTGCTCCGCCCTCAACACCATTGACAGAGGCGGTGACCTTTGCTCCTGCAAGCGCGCTGATCACACCCTCCCTCCACAGATAGTCACACACACACACACTAGCTGTGGTAAAATGATCCTCTGCATTTGACCCATCCCCATGTTCACCCCCTGGGAAGTGAGGGGAGCAGTGAGCAGCAGCGGTGGCCACGCTCGGGAATCATTTTGGTGATTTAACCCCCAATTCCAACCCTTGATGCTGAGTGCCTAGCAGGGAGGTAATGGGTCCCATTTTTATAGTCTTTGGTATGACTCACGACCTTCCAGTCTCAGGACAGATGCTCTAACCACAAGGCCACTGAGCAGGTCTTTTAGTACAAATCATGCATAAAATATACTCATGTTAGATTAAAGAAGTAAAATAATTGTTTCACATGAATAAAAAAGTGTGCCAAAAAATTGGAATTGGGAGCCTCCAAATAAAATCCTGCTAAGGGCCAAAATGTTGCCTGTGGAGGTTTATACATAAAACAACCTTAGTTTGAGTATGGAAAAGTATGAAGGTTCAACAGCTGACAATGATAATAATGTTTTCCTGTGATTTAGTAAAAAAAAAAAAAAAAACCTGTTCAGTGGTACCACGATTTTCATGCTAGTGCCTGCCTTACAAAAATAAAAAATAAAAATTGTAACAATCATTTTGAGCTGAGGGCTCTGGTTTTAACTTCAGATTGTACGAATTTGTGTGGCTCTACTGTACACGGCTGAACATACTTGTTTTGCTCTGCTAAAGTTAAAGTCCCAACGATTGTCACACACACACTAGGTGTGGTGAAATTATCCTCTGCATTTGACCCATCCCTATGTTTACCCCCTGGGAGGTGAGGGGAGCAGTGAGCAGCAGCGGTGGCCACGCTCTGGAATAATTTTGGTGATTTAACCCCCAATTCAAACCCTTGATGCTGAGTGCCAAGCAGGGAGGCAATGAGTCCCATTTTTATACTCTTTGGTATGACTCGGCCGGGGTTTGAACTCACGACCTTCCAATCTCAGGGCGGACACGCTAATAACCACAAGGCCACTGAGCTAAAAACACATTCTTTATCGAACCGGGTGAAAAATCCTCACTGAGATGTCTTTCACAAGAGTAATCTGGGTTAGAAAGCTGCACGGACGTCACATTAGAGGAAAAATAGACAACTGTTACACATTACTAATGATGAAAAACACAATACACTACAGTGTGGTAAAAAAAAAAAAAAAGGTTATAAAAGAGAAACTCTGTTAATTAATAAGGGACGTGTAGGAAAAATTCCAGAGTAGGTTTTGATGCAATCATATAAGCCAGTGGACCTACAACAACATTTTAAATGCAATGCACTGGAGCAATAATAAAATGGGGCGCGTCGTTTTATTCCTCACACAAATATCCAGTACAGAGGTTGTAAAGGAGCTGTCAGTGGTGCTGAAAGTAATTGTTTTCTCGGGTAATCCTCCTAAGAGTCTTTGGCAGGGCCGGGTAACTAACCGGTGCTGGGCGGCTGGCAGGAAATCAAAGTTTCACTCCTAGGAAGATTACTGCTCACCTTATTAGGGAGGCACCGTCCTGCCCTGCGTTGAGCAGCGCAGTATGTTTAGAAAAAAGCAAGGCGTGCGGGTGGTTGCCACCAAGCAAGGGGAAGGGGGAAGTTTGATTTGTGGTGAAGATAAACGTGAACCTTGTTCTTCTCTTTATCATCCTCACCCTGCACGCTGACATGTGACCTGTGGCTTGGCAGCTGTATAGTCTACACTTTATCATTGTCCAATAGCTATTTTTAAAACAGTCAAGTAAATCAACAAATTAAATCGATTCTTTTCATTATTTTTTCATCGTGTAGCAGCCCATGTGAAGTCGTGGATCAACTGACTCTTTAATCAATGCTATCACATACTAGATGAGGCAATCCCTGAAGGAATTGCGTGTGAATGCTCCAATGCTGAAGCTGAACTGAAATCCTGGAATTTTATTTTAGAATTGTTGACGTAAAGCACACAGTTGCGGAACAGGCAGAATATTTTGAAGTTGGAACAGTTTGAATCAGATGACAAATGTGAGAATTGTGGAACTTTGAAGAATGTCCCATTGATTTCAATGGGAATTTCAGAAAAATTTGGAATTTCGGGAAAAGTGGGAATTTTTTGAAAATTGTAAAAAAAACTTGAATGGTCTGAATGAGTTGAAATGGTTGGTGTTGGAATTTTTCAAATCGGTGGAGAAATGTTGAAGTAGTAACATGTTGAATTGAGAAATGGTATTACGGAATTCCTGGAATTTCGAGAAAAACTGGAATTTTTCCAGTTCAAAAAACAACTTAATTTTTTTTTCCTGATTAAGAGGAATGTTTTGACGGTGGAATGGTTGAAATGTGTTGAAAAATGTGGAAGGAGTAGTCGCCAGAAAAAAGGGTGGAAATAGGGCTTTGGAAAACCAGGAATTCTGGAAAATACTGGAATTTTTTTTTTACTTGGAAAAAAGATAGGTTGAATTTCCAGAATGGTGGAATGTTTTGAAGGTAGAATGGTTTGAATAGGTTGGAAAATGTGGAAATGGTGAAAGTTTTAAAAATGGCCAATTCATTTTGAATGGGAGAAATGTCCCGGAAAACCTGGAATTCTGGGAAATCTGGGAATTTTTGGAATTTGTCAAAGGAAAGCCCGTGATTCCCGAATAGACTGAACAGTTTGAAGTTGGAACGGTTTGAATCAGGTGAAAAATGTGGGAATTGTGGAACTTTGAAGAATGCTCCATTGATTTCAATGGAAATTTCAGAAAAATTGGGAATTTCGGGAAAAAAGGGAATTTTTTTGAAAATGGTAAAAAACTTGAATGGTCTGAATGAGTTGAAATGGTTGGTGTTGGAATTTTTCAAATCGGTGGAGAAATGTTGAAGTAGTAACATGTTGAAATGAGAAATGGCATTACGGTATTCCTGGAAAATCTGGGGGGGGAAAAACAACTTTATTTTTTGTCCTGATTAAGAGGAATGTTTTGACGGTGGAATGGTTGAAATGTGTTGAAAAATGTGGAAGGAGTAGTCGCCAGAAAGAAGGGTGGAAATAGGGCTTTGGAAAACCAGGAATTCTGGGAAATCCTGGAAAAAATTTTGACTTGGAAAAAAGATAGTTTGAATTTCCAGAATGGTGGAGTGTGTTGAAGGTGGAATGGTTTGAATAAGTTGAAAAATGTGGAAATGGTGAAAGTTTGAAAAATGGCCAATTCATTTTGAATGGGAGAAATGTCCCAGAAAACCTGGAATTCTGGGAAATCTGGGAATTTTTGGAATTTGTCAAGGGAAAGCCCGCAATTCCCGAATAGGCTGAACGGTTTGAATCAGGTGAAAAATGTGGAAGGTAGAGCGCGCCAAAATCTGGAGAAGAATAATAATATGTATTTGAATAATAAATAGATTAAGTTAAAAGTTAAAGTACCAATGATTGTCACACACACACTAGGTGTGGCGAAATTATTCTCTGCATTTGACCCATCACCCTTGATCACCCCCTGGGAGGTGAGGGGAGCAGTGAGCAGCAGCGGTGGCCGCGCCCGGGAATCATTTTTGGTGATTTAACCCCCAATTCCAACCCTTGATGCTGAGTGCCAAGCAGGGAGGTAATGGGTCCCATTTTTATAGTCTTTGGTATGACTCGGCCGGGGTTTGAACTCACAACCTACTGATCTCAGGGCGGACACTCTAACCATTAGGCCACTGAGTAGGTCACTAGGCCACTGATGAATTTTGGTGTAGAAAACCATATGTGTGAATGCTTTGGAGCATTATAATAAATGACTATTACCAGCTCTGTTAATCTATATACCCAGACTCACAATTATGTGTCTGCTTATTTAAAAAGCACATAGTTTTTCATCTTTGTGGTGTAGACCATCTTCCATTAAGATCATCAATATTAACTGACTTTGCGACGATGCGTTTTATACCACACGCCGAAATGTCACAGGAGCAATTGGTTGTGCATCTTTAGCATTTAAATGCGAACACAATCCCTTCCAGGCTGTTTGTATTCAGCATAAACCAGTTTTTTGAATCAGTTCCAGAGTCAAACTGAAGCCATCATAAAATCTTGAATGAATACCTTCTTGGTTGTCATACAAGTGTGAAATGAAAACTTAAACACTGTGTAGTAAAATATCAAAACAATGCATTGTGTACCCACCTACGGTTAGTCTGACACATAACACCGACGTACAGGGAAGACTGCTGAAGACGAGTCTCTCTTTTTCAGCGTTCTTTTCATACAAGTGTGAAAAGAAAGTTGACCGTTGTAAAATAAAAGTAATAACAATCAATTGTATACCCGCCTGTATTTGCCGTGACGTCTGGCGGACATCGAGGGAGGCAGAATTGCTGCATAGAAGAGTCAACCTTTTTAATTTTCTTATCCATCCTACAAGTGTAAAAAGAAGTCATCCACTCAATATCAAAAATCGGTGTCACAAAATAGTAATATTTCAAACCCCAAACTCGAATTTTCCCCTTTGAAGTCATCCCCCATGGAGTCAAATGCACTTTATCAGAGTTCTCTGCCACGGCTTCAGGTGCTTCAGGAAGGGTTCTTCAGGGACTTTTCTCAGCTGACCATCATGATGTCATGTCAAAACAAGTCCCCTTTAGTGACAGTGAGCAGACAAGTCCAAGTCCAAAATCAAACTCATGTTAATCGAATGTTTCGATGTGAGAAGCATCCACAAGTGTTCTGGCCACGAGGCCGGACGATCCACCAGCACGTCAACAAAGACATTGTGCGCCATTTGCTTTGTTCACCAAAAAGGGTGAAAAAAGGCGAAAGTTGTGGCAGGACAACCTGTAGATGCTTCACCATAAACAACACGCTTGCTCACAATGCACGGAGCAGCCAACAGTTTTTAGCCGAGTAGAACATTGCTGTGATGAAGCAACCCCTTACCCCGACCTGGTTCTGCATGGGCTTTATTTCTCCTTTTTCTCGAACTCAAGGGGGCCGTCAAGGGGAGCCGTTTTAAAGACATTAAGACAGCCTCAACGACGGAACTGCATCCTGGAGGAATGAGAAGGTAAAGGTGTTACGTGCGGTGGAGAAGGAGACGGCACTGAGACAGGGACATCGCTTAGCCTTAGTCGTGTTTATTAAAATAATAGAACGACGTGTGCAAGTAATCCAAATACGTGTGGTGTGACTATGTGAAGCGAAGTCCAAAAGGAGGAGGCAGGTTCGGAGGTCCGTGGGAACGCAAGAGGTCAAGGGCAGGAGCGAGGCTTCAGAGTCTGTGTCCAGGCGAGAGGTCGAGATCTAGGAAGGCAGCAAGAAGACAGGAGGGAACCCAGGGAGACGAGACACACAGCTCGAATCCAGGGAACGAAGAGGAGCTGCAGGGTGACGACACAGGACACAAGACGATGAGCACGGAGGGGAAACAGAGAGCTACAGACGTGTAGGGCTTACTGTATGAGACAAGTAGCTACGTTCTGGCACTGGAACGCAGGATCTGCTGGCTTATGAAGGACGTGGAGCTCTCATCAGCGGCAGGTGTGTAGATTGCTGATTGTGTGCAGTCACAGATTGTGTGGCGGCAGGGGCTTCAGCCGAAACAATATGGAGGTTAATTTGTGTCTTGATTACGAAAGCTTTTTTGTGACACTGAATGTTGAATTTTTTGCATTTGAATTTTGTGAACTGAATTGTTTTACCTCTAATTACGTCGACAATTTCAGTGGAAAAAAATTGGTAACAAAATGGGTGTGTTTTAAAATTCCGTGTGTAAAAATTCAGTGTCTTTGTAAAAAAAATTAATCTCAGAAAAATTTGCCGCTCAAAATGCAAGACCCAATGCGATCGACCCTCTTTTGGAACCAGCCAATGAGGTATCAAATTTGAAGTCACGTGACACGGGTTTTTAATAGAGGCAGGTAATGCAGCACTACACGCCACCAGGCCATTTAATGTGCTGTATGCGCTTGGATCCCTTTTTGTGAACACCTTACACAGTGGAGGTTGCTGTGCATTAGTATAAAAAAAAAATCACAATATTCCGCAAAAAAGGATAAAAGCTGATCACAAGATGGTGCAAACACTCACACAATTAAGATTGCTACTAAAAACGTTCCAACAGACCGGACTGAAATTTTAGATTTTTACTTACTAAGACACTAAATACAGAATGTGTGATTTACAATATCAACTATGTGAATGTGAGTGTGAATGTTGTCTGTCTGTCTGTGTTGGCCTTGCGATGAGGTGGCGACTTGTCCAGGGTGTACCCCGCCTTCCGCCCGAATGCAGCTGAGATAGGCTCCAGCACCCCGCGCGACCCCAAAAGGGATAAGCGGTAGAAAATGGATGGATGGGAACTATGAACAACAAAACACTGAATATTGAGAATATATGAACGTTGCTCCTCTACTTCCCAGACCACTGGCTTGATCAACATCTTTTATAATCGAGCAAGAAAGACAAAGATGCAACAAACACGACCAAACATAAACGCAAAGGGTAAAAAATATCCACATATTCGATATAATATCATGTTTCTGCAGAACTCTGTTGTAGAAATCTGCCTCCGTCTGACACTCTCATCTCAGGCTTGTTGCTGTGTAAACAGGGCTTGTTTACACTCTGCTTCATGCCTGGTCTGCATGAGCTGCTGTGATGTAGATCCTATGGTTACCGTAGTAACCCTTACGTCCATCAAAAGTGAAGATTCTAACCATTGGAATCATTTTGATAGTTTAGAAACATCCAGTATTATTATATTATGTTGTATTATGCCCAGGAATCCAGAAATGCCTCTCTGGAATATAAAGACAATATAACATACATCCATAAACGTGGATGCATATGCAAAAGTGCAATATATTTATCTGCTCAGTAATCTATTTATTTATATCTGCACCTTATTGCTTTTTTATTCTGCACTACCATGAGCTAATGCAACGAAATTTCGTTCTTATCCGTACTGTAAAGTTCAAATTTGAATGACAATAAAAAGAAAGTCTAAGTCTAAGGTAGCCCAGGTAAACTTCCTTTTTTCTGTTTTGCAAGACCAGTGTCACGTCACTTCAAACTTGACACCTCATTGGCTGGTCCTGAGACATAATTGATTGCTTCTGTCTTAATTTACTGTGTTGTGGTCTTGCGTTTTGAAGCAGAGAATTTTTGTGCACTGTATTTTTTTACACTCAATTCTTATACACCAAATGTTAAACATTGATTTTTTTATACTCCGAATATTTAAAGACTAATTTTATTAAACACACATTTTGCTACCAATGTTTTTCCTTTCAATTGTCAGCATAATTGGATGTAAAAAAAAATTCAGTTTACAAAATTCAAATGCAAACAATTCAATTACATAAATTCAGTGTCAAAAAAAGCCCCTGTAATGAAGACACAAATTAACTTCCATATAGATGTATCCAAAACGCGTGCAAACTCACGCCAAAATGCATGAACTTTATCACGAGTATCCAACTTTGTAACAACATTTCCATCCATCCATCAATCAATTTTCTACTAGAGCCTATCCCAGCTGCACTCGGGCGGAAGGCAGGGTACACCCTGGACACCTCATCACAGGGCCAGTAACAACTATTACAAGCAAAAAAAAAAAATTCATCCAAGGTCCCCTTTAAGAATGTGGATTACCTCAAGAGGGATTACTTCAGAGGGGAAAACTTGTCGGTTGGATTTGCAATATATTTCCTTTGCAACGCCAGTCCTGGAACTTTTCTGACACACTTAGGGCCTGATTTACTAAAGCAGGGGTCCCCAAACTTTTTGACTCGGGGGCCGCATTGGGTTAAAACAATTTAGCCGTGGGCCGGGCTGTGTACATATACAGGATATATATATATATATATATATATATATATATATATATATATATATATATATATATATATACGAATTCCTCGCGCACTAATTGACTGAAAGAGTGCGCATTTGATGTCACGTTATCGAAGGAAAAATGCATTTTTAGACCATATTATTTGCCCGAGCGGTTCGGAGACACCAAGAGTAACAAGCGTTAAAAATGGATTAGAAAGGACAGATTTAAAAAACTAATAATTTAAAAAAAATATATATAAATATATATATATATATATATATATACATACATATGCATGATAACATGAA